>NC_135876.1:9465407-9517907 GCF_031162955.1 Sander vitreus | reverse complement strand
ACATCCAGAGGAATTTCTGGAAGTGGAACGTTGTGTATATAGACTACTGCAGTATTGATGTAATAATAATGATAACTATTTAGATATGGTATTAATTATAATAATTGTATTATTGGAATATTATTACTAATACATCCATGTTTAGCTATCATTTTTCTGTTTTGCTTTATATCAAATTTGCTTTATAAAGTATTTAATCTAATGTTGGGTAGTTTAATCTATAATAGTCTCGCTTTGCCAGACCCTCCTCCCGGAAGTGGAATGCAAAGGATATAGACTAAATCTATAATAACCCATCATATTTAATTGACTTTTAATGAATAATCTTAATTTGTAAAAATAGCTCTAGCTGTCAAATAAATATAGTGAAAAGTACGGGAGTATTAAATTGCATGAAATGGAAATATTCATATAAAATATGAGCACCTTAATTTGGAATTTATTACAATTAATCTAGTACAGTACTTGGATAAATATGCATAGTTATCTTCCGCCACGTAGTAGTAGTAGTAGTAGTAGTTTTAGTAGAGGTGGATAGGTTAGGCTTAGTATCTTAGGGCATTTTCACACTTGGTGCCCTATTTTAACGATCTAAGTGCACGGCGTGAAGTGCATGGCGCAGGTGCGTTTAGGGCGTGTCCAAATCCACTTTTGCTGGTTTGACAGCGGAAAAAAGGATCCGGGCGCATGGTTTGAAAGGGTTGTACTTAGTGTCTTCATTAATTCATAGGTGTGTTTTGGGCGTAACATGCAATAAACCAATCAGAGTGTCATCTCCCATTCCCTTTTAAAAGCCAGGCGCGTTTGTACCTTGGGGCATTGCTATTATGATGGCGGATTTGCACTGTAATATTTTTATTTGTAATCTTTTGCATGTTTGTGTGCTGCTGCGCTTGTGTGTGTGTGTGTAACAAGCATAGTGTGCGAGCTGTGCACGAGCCTAGGCGCATTTTATTAATTTGCTGTTAAAATTACAATGAAATGTTGCGCTATTGACTCTAAACCAGGTTTTTGTTGGTCAATGACACGATCATTTCCCGCTGCCTCAAGATAGCAATACGCCAAGAGTGCACCTGAACGCACCTCCCTGTAAGCACGCCCATGGGCACAAGATGGGCGCAGGTGCATTTGCTTTTTAGACGACGCGGGCGCTGGACAGGAAATTGACAACTGCTTCAGTCTTAAACTATCAAAGAGACTTACGTCGGGCTGCGCTGCGCCGGGTGCAAGATAGGGCCCTTGTCTATTTCAGCCCTTCAAAAGAACTCAGACCTATTAGTCAGTATTTTTTGATCGCAGATGTGAACACTCTAAATGGACTCAGACCCCTCCAGAACGAACCGTACTCAGACCTCCCGGGAGTCCTCTTTCAAGGAAACGGACTATGTGAACACAAAAAGAACTGAGTCCCTTTTGTGTTGATTCCCTTTTTGGTCCACTTTAAGAGGACTGAGTTTGGTTCGTTTAAAGAGGACTGTACCCTGAGAGGGGGAAAGTGCAACAGATCCAGCTGGGTGATTCATTTTAATTTCTATTGTGCATTCATCCCTATTGTGTCCTCAACATCAGTTACAACCTTTACAAAGTTGCTGCCAGCAGTTTAACTTGTTATATTTAACTTGTAAGAAATATTGTCAATTCTACTCACTTGTGAAAGTATGTGCTGAAAACATGTTGCCCGCCACATTTTTGGCTAAGTTCTCAGAGTCTCAAAGAATAAAACTCTGTCAGGCAATTTATTTATTAAGGTGCCAGTAAGAAGGAATATGAGAGCGCTGGATTTCTGATCGCAGTAAAAGGCCTCAAGGCTCAGTGGTATAGAGCCACACAGGTCACCTTACTATGGGCAGGCATGAGAGATGTAACTCAAGCATTGTGAAAGAAGCCCATGTCACTGTCATTTGCTTTTACACAAATGGTGTCACTTTTAACAATAATGATCACACACAAATCCTACAGGGCTTTTGCAGGCTCCTGCATGGGTCGTATGGCATTTATTTTGAACGGGGAAATGATCTAATGTTGCAAATGGCAGCTTATATATTGTAAAGTTGTCGAAACAAAAATGTCACACATTTTATTATTACAACTTTCCAAATGTCTTTTTCCTTATATTTATTTAAAAGATTAGTTTGATATTTTGGGAAGTATCTTTACTTGCTTTCTTGCCTAACGTTAGAAGAGGAGATTGATACCACAGTCGTATGGTAAACGTGAAGCTGGAGTTTGGAAATGGCTAGCTTAACTTTGCAAAAGAACAGGACGCTGAGGAAACAGCTAGCCTGGCTCTGTCCGAAAGTAACAATCTACCTAATAACACCTCTAAAGCGCACTAATTAACTCATTATATTGTGTTTGTTTAAGGGGTATAAAGACCAAAGCTGTGTACTTGCTTCCAGTGTTATTATGTGATAGTATGCTAGGCTAAGCTAACAGACAGATATGAGAGTAGATGGAAAACTTCTCACTCACAAGTGCCTTCCAAGGAAAGTTGTGAATGCTTCAAAATTTGCAATGTAATCAAGTAGACTATTAGCATAAATTGATATACTTGCTTAAGCTACTTGTTTTTAATGAAAAGAGCGTCAAATAGTGTTAAAACGGTCCGAATTCTGGAGCTCTCATTCATTTACAGCGCATATATGCATCAAATTTACCAGTGTGTCACCTGCTCATTCTTTAAGTGTCCCATTGTTTCATATTTTAAAGTCACAAAATTGAAGTTGTCAGCCGCAGTCAAGGTTAACTGAGATGCTTCTCAAATCCCGAGGGACAAGACAGTAGGGTCACAGTAAACTTTATGCAGAAACCAAAGTGTGTGTGTGTGTGTGTGTGTGTGTGATTTCACTGTGTAGTGCTCTACTCCTCCATCCCTCTTTCCCTAATGCAATGACTTCCCCGGCCAGTCAGTTTATGGCCAGATAGACTGCAATGCTGCATCAGGCCTCGCATTATTCTCTTTGCTTGCTATCCATGCTCGGCTTGCTAACAATGTGAGTGTGTGTGTGTGTGTGTGTGTGTGTGTGTGTGTGTGTGTGTGATCACATTTGGAGCCATTGTTTGTCTGGACCAAAGAGCGCTCATAAAGTTCCATATTTATCTCCTGACACCTGATGTGGCACACAGCATTGTTGATTTATATATGCTATTAATCCATGTGCTAATACCCCTGGCAGGCGTGAAAGCCGGTGTTTGGAAGAGAGTCAAAACACTAATGAACGCCATGGCAGGTCTATTTACCAAAATCACATCATGCACATGAAAGAAAAATTATAAAAGTCCTTCTTCCTTTTCTGAAATATCAATTAATGTGACTTAGATTGTTATTTTTCCAGGATCTCCACTTTAATCTTGCATAAGCTTCTGTTTCCTGCTTGGTCCACCACTGCCAGCGCCTGCGTTAAACACGGCTTTGAATAAAGACCACCATAGTAGAAGACGGATGGTTAGGGCTGAGACTGTAGCTGAAAGAAAAAAGACAGGAATTTAAATGGTTGTGTGTGTGCATATGGATGTGTGCATAACTGTGTCTTTCACCATGTGGGCACAATTGTGTGGGCACACCAACAGGCATAATGAAAGTTTTGGAAGATGTGATTTTGGATGACAAGCTGACAGCCAGCACATTAAGCAAATCTGACAGGAATTCAATTACAAGACACATCACTTGCACTTGTCTCCATGTTGCAAACGGATGTCAGTCTTTCTTCTTAGCAGCAGAAGCAAAGTCTTATTTTGGGCTGTTAGCTTCCTTTTCTACCATTCTTGTGGGGTTTTTGTTGTTGAAGTTTTTTAAATGGAAAGGCGTATGAGGGGAAAAAAACTGCAGGTTAGCCTCTTTGAGAAGATTATGCTAAGTGTGTATTTCAGTCTATACTTACGATGTTCCACTTCCAGGATTGTTCAGGTGCCGCCAGAAATTCTGCTGGAAGTCCCTCATTTCGGCCGGATGTCCCACACCTTTCGCTTTCTTCTAAACCAGAGCATGTTTTTCTCCCTTCCTGGAATGCTGTGTGGACTAGCCAGACCCTCCTCCGCAGTGCTGTGTAGGAAGGTCTGGCAATGCGAGACTTCACTTAGCATGACACATTTAGACTCCTGCTTTGAGTTATGCCTCCCTAGGCTGACCAAACACGTGTGACTGGTGTATGCTGAGAAGGGCCCAGAGGGGAAAAGAGAAACAAAACCCCTTCTCCCTGTGTGTTGGAGTCATCTGTTGGTTTGAAGTTCTTTGATTTCATCCGCTAACCGCTGTTGCAACTCCTTGCCTGCTGCTGGTGTATTTGTTTGTGTTTGACAACATGCTCCTTGTTAATATGACGTGTGAACTTGCATCACCTCAGCCGACTGGAGGGCAAATCCGAGATCTCAGAGATGCTTGACGTGTAACAGGCGGTAACAAAACAAAAAAACATGTTTATCCTCATGCTAATCTGCAAACCAGATCAGGGATTTTTAATCCTGGGTAGTCGGTGATGGAGAGTGAGCCGGTTTTTATCACACTACAGAAAAGCCTTCTGATTGTTATATGTCCACCAGAATTTTTAGAGTTTATGGCACCTTAAGAGTTACAAAAATCACCCTAAATATGTGGAAGTATATACATATTCTATTTCTTCCTTTTATTAAAAGGATACTCTGGATTTTTCGAAGTGGGGTGGTATGAGTTACTTATCCATAGTTGCCTCTAGTTTGTAGAAGCAGACAGGAATCCAGGCATGATGTAAACAAGGTACTGCTGTGGACGGGGGCAGCAGCTAAATGTATTTTAGCCATTTAAAAAAAAGGCCCACCTTTAAGTTTAAGTGTATGCTATATTTAGAATCTTTTGACAGCTTTACTTTGCTGTCAGACAGCCCTGTTTTAAGTTTACATGAGGGGAACTGAAGTAATTATGTATGTTCTTGTCAAAGCCACCAGATTCCTTTGAGAGAAACAGGTGGTGGTTGCTGGCCTATCGCTGCCTCGATCGGTTAGTACCTCATACAACCCCACTTACAAAGAATCCAAACTATCCCTTTAAAGAAATGCCAACAGGGTTCAACAATGAGGGTTGCCCGATGGCCCGGGGCAAGTAAAACGCCACGTCAGGCAACAGGCAAGTAAATATTACAACCCACCTGCCCGTTCGGGCATCATCGTATCAAAATCATTTGATCTGAATAGTGTTTTCTTTAGACATTTTTGTTTAAATTTTTGCCGCTTTTTAACCATATTATTTTTGACGGGTTTTTTTCCTAACGTTTTTTTGTTACGGGTTAAAAAAAATGTATAGCGTCCAGTAAAAATTGACTTTGGGCAAGTAGAATTTTTATTTTTATTTTTATTTATTTTTTTTACTTGCCCAACCGGACAAGAGAAAAAAATTTTTTTTGCGTTGAACCCTGGCCAAATAAGATCAACTAAAATCCAGGTTTAGTCAGGCATAAGGTGTTTAGAAGGCTAAATGTGTCTTGTTTTCATCTTTTGCATCGGATGCTGAGGTGAACTCCGGTCAGACGCTTGATTGTGTTTGTCCTAATGACACAGATTGCAGATACACTGGCATCCGCACCACAGGCTGTTCAGGGATCAGCCATCAACCCCCAAAGTGTTGCTCTCTTAATCTTCCTCTCAAGTCTTGATGAGGTTTAATTCCTCCACACTTTAAAATACCATCAACAGCAGCTCTGAATTGGGGGAAGTTTGGAAAAAAAACAAAAAACAAGTGTCCCTATATAAATAGATTTCAAATCAGACAGGGATTACAGTCCATGGAAACCTTCGCCTGATTTTGGATATTAGGGCATAATCCATCGGCTTCAGAATTGTTGTATTCTTCATTTCTCTTGTTTGGAGAGATCATTTGTGGTCACAGCCATCTGCTGAAGCTCGGCCTTGCTGTTTGTAACTGAGGGAGGGTTTTTGTCAGGACACTTGCAGTAGATGGATTTTGAAAGCTTAGATACAGTAGACTGACTATTCATTTTTTAAAGCTTTTTATCAGAATATTCACAACCCTTTCTGTGTGTGTAAGATCAGATAAAATGAGAAGAGGTGCTGTTGTTCCTTATTAAGGAACCCTTTAAAAGGGAAATTGGCTAGAAATAATGCTCATTATGTTGGCTGGTCAGCGTAAATTAACAGATGTTTGCAGTTTGGCACAAAGTTGCTGTTACAGTTACAAATTTGCAGTTTCTGTATGACGGACATGCATATTTTACCTTTACAGACTTAGAAACCTAGGCATGTTACTGTTTGCGTCTGTATGGGGTAACGGTTGTTTTGTATGCTCTGTTGAGCCATTTAAGGTTTTAAGACCATAAAAATAAAAAATTGTTGAATGAAGGTAACACCATTAAATTCCTCCGTGTTGCATACAAGACATGCTAATTCTTACATTGGCATAGAGCGTTGCTGTTGGACATAAACTGTACTGTATGTACTTAAATGCGTGCACTTCTAAATCATCCAAAATGGAGTTATTTCCTGGAGATAGTGATGAACAATTCATATCTTCACATGTTGACATGTACTTACACAAAACCGTCCCTGTGTCCCAGTGCTTTAGTGTTGATAAGATAAATAGATTTGTTAAGCCCACACACAACAGAACCACAATAACTCATTGACGCAATGTCCTGAAGAGGAAGAATGAACAGGAAAGCTAAAAAAACCACATGCAAAGTCTGATGTTTTTATGATACCACAGTTGTATGCTTATAGGCAGGGCCGGAGTGGGACTCCTTTTCAGCCCTGGAGTTTCATGCCAGGGTATGCCACTTTACTTCATGACTGACTATATTAAACCAATGTAATTAAAACCTTAGTATATAAGTCTGCAATAGCGCACTGTTCTCTACAGCCTTGTAATTCCGTGTATTTTGTAAAATATCAGTGAAGATGGATATAGATTTATTAGAACAGTTAACATCTGTACAACAACACAATAATGTTCAACAATATCAATCTATTTTCTGTGGAAAAAAATGTTCACTGATGGCCAAAGAATAAACACAATAATAATTTGTATAGTATTTCATATTACTTTCATCCTATTCCCTTTCGTGAGCTTTGTATATTGACTATGCTACTCTCGAGGATAAAAGGCATAATGGGTCACTAGTAACATTTGGGCATAAAAATTATATTGTAAATAATCTGATCATGTTTGCTTGTTCACACAATGGTACAGCTTACAGTAGATGTGCCTTCCACACTGACAGCAGCTATCCCTTATGCACATTACTGGATCTGCTTCTGATATTAAATCACATTTTATAAATTGTCATAGTTCTCAGCACAAATGTCCCCTTTTTACAAAGCTTTCTGGTCAAGTCAGTTTCATTAATGTGCTGAATCATCTGGCATCATTGATTATCTCAGGGCATTTTATTATATAGAGCAGGTCTATGTCATACTCTTCATTAATGTTAATTCTAGTTCTTATAATATTCACTCAACGAGCAATCCTACCTGCCCACTCTGGAGTTCTGAGCTCATGGCTGGTGCTTGGTAATGACTCTTTGTCACAGCAAACTGGACTAGTGGCTGCTGCTGAGGGGCTACAAGAAATGGTTTGATTCATAAACATCAACGGTGGTTTGCAGGCAACGTTTAATTGTGTTTTGCATGACCGCTAGCAACCTGCACTGCTTCTAACTAGTTCAGCATACCCGTCTCATCGTCTTTGTTTGCCATTTCACTCTCGCTGGTTTTAATGAAAAAGTTGCTCTGAATGAAGTATACAAGGATGTTTTTTTTTTTTTTTTGTTTTTTTTAAGCAAGGTGCCGCCATCGGAGTCAAAACCTAATAACCAGGCTGGACTCTGTGAGTGGGCTTCATGAATATAGAGAATGGTGAGCTGCAGGAAAAACAAATTAATAAAAAAGAGTGGGCTGCGAGTGCAGGCAGCCTAGAGACAGCATCCATGATATATTTTAACTATGATTTTAACCCAGTACCATGACTGAACTTCACCGGCCTGGTTTTTACATTTCTGTCAATGGAAAGCAGCAACATTTTCTTTTATAATGTTTTTTTAGGTAAAACATGTTTCTGTGATTTGAAGTACAGTCATCAGTGGATTTCTTTGCTCATTACATTATTCAATAGGCAAGCCTGCTGGGTTATCTATTTCCAGTAATACTAAACGCAGTTCCCAAGATCTGACCATTAGTAGATGTGTCTAGAAGGGAAGATGGTGGAGAGTGTGGGCACCATGTCAGCAACTGATGGTGAAAGGAATACATGTGAATGTAATTATAACAGCACTTCAGGGTAGTGGATGACTGCAGCCTATATCAATACTCCACATTTCTCTGAGTCTAATGAGAGGTTTCATTTACAGAGAATCATTTGATTAAATTCACCTCACTCCGGCAGAGCTCATGTCAAAAGAGGACAGGAGAAGCTTTATTTTGTTAAGATATGACCGGCCAAAGCTTGTAAAAATGAAATATGTAGGTGATGTTCAGAATTCATAATTGAATTGGATAACTTTAAAGTATGATGTGTTTTCTGCCTCTTGAGCTGCCACCTCACTGACCTGCACTTCAACTCTGAGAGACTGTAGCTGATGTTTTTTCAGCTAATGCAGGCTGAAAAACCTATTGATTGTTGTAGTGTTATATTGTTTACTGTACTCTGACAAAGCCACAGTGTTTAATGTAAAATCAATAAAAAATGTGTATTTACTATTATTAAAGATAACCATTATAATGGAATGTTATTTCATCATTCTTAGTTTTATATTACGATACTTTTTATTGTTTTATTTGATTATAATATTCCTTATTTCAAAATGCACTTTTTCAAAAGTCATGTTTTTACTGATGACGCTTTCATTTATTGCCTATTTTTATTTCATTGGTGTCGTCACCAGTCACTGCCCCCTCAACTTTTAGCCAATCACATGCCCCCTGCCTTTTCTTAAGCAAGCAAGCTAAACATCTGCTACCAAACTTAACCATTTAGCTCCTGTTAGCTAGCTAGAGCTAACGATGTCAACGCAATTCTTCAACTAGAGGTTGCTGCTGTAACTAAACACAATACGCAGACACAGTAACTAAGCTCTCCTTTTTATTCAGCTTAGCAAGGCTGCACATGCCACCTAGCTGGCCAGTTAACAAGCTAGGCCAGGGTGTGAGCCTGTTTTTAGCAGTTTTAGCTAGCTCCTGTTGGCTATAGTGAAAGACTTTTTGCTCTTCACATAGTTGTATGTTTTTCTTGGAGGGACATTTTTAAAATCAAAACACTGCAAAATTAGCTGAGTTATGTAGTTAGCTGCTGCTGTTAGCACTACAGATGCAAACCTGCTAAATTTGGTATTTAGCAGTTGTTGCACTTACTTGCTTAAGGTAAAGCCCAGTGGCGTTAGAACCATAGACAGTATATAAATGGACCAGCAGATCCCGTTGCTCTGGACGGAGACCAGTGAAGGATATTAGAAGCACTTTTCCGGTGAGCGTTACTGCGCAGCCTCCAACTTAGAGAGACGACGTAAATGTGACGTAAGCAACCTGTCTGAAAGTTGTAAGTCTTCTGGTAGCTGTGCCAAGAGAAATCTCAATCATTCCCAATTTTGCAGAGACTGAGAGCATAGGTATATGCAAGGAGATAACATGGGCACAGGCTAATTATTGCTAACTAAAATGCTAGTTAACATTAGAAATTCAACTTAAACAGCTAATGTAAGTCGAAACTGCCTGCGAGCTTCTCCTGTACTATACGGTAATTCCTCTACTATGCGACAGTGAGTCACGTGGTTATGACCCATTCGTTAGCCTACTTTTACAAAAACGTCTGCTACGGAGCAATAATGTGAGATACAAGGTAATTGAGCCTTTTATACATTGTCGTGTTTCTTTAGAAATAAACAATGGACAAATCTTTAAACGCTTCAGATGTAAAGTTATTCGCTGTCAAAGTGACGTCAAAATGAATGGCAGTCAATGGAATGCTAACGGGGGTGATAGTTTGCATCAAAATGGCGCCATAGGAGGTTTGAGTTCTGAAGCGAGGCTTACCCCCTTGGTTAGAACAAAGCGGTGAATCGGAGGAAAAGAACGTTTTCACTGATTCATCAATAGAAATGTAAGTGTAGCAAGCATCTCACTATCACTAACGTTATCCACATTAATATTTAGATGAAACAAATGATATATTTAGCTACAAAAAAGCCTAAAAGTCAGAACGGAAGTACAAAAAGTTGTTGCTATGGAGATGATACACCGTCTCGTCTTGTCTCGTCTCATTGGTGTCAACTGGCAGGTTTTAGAAAACGCAGACTGGCGCGCTGCAAGAAGTTGCAAATTTCAACTCGTCGCGAATCTTTGGTCTGAACTGAGCTTTAGGCTGAGGGTATGTCACAGGCTGATAAATGTATTTAATAACTGAAATTGATGCCCTTTCATCCTTATCAAATATTGTCATAATTAAAATATTCAATTATAATTATTAGAATAATTGCGGTGAGTTTCTCATCTTGGGCTGATCGATCAGGTGGTCCTTGTCTGCCACCCGTTTCCTTTTTTTTTTCTTCGGGGCTGTTATTTGTTTTTTCCGATTTTAAAAGGAAACTTTGCCAATATTCAACCATCTGTGTCACTGCAACGTGGGCAGTACATGCAGATTAACAGCACCCGTCTCTCCCCCCAACAAAGCTAAACAACAATTATTTTATGTGCATACAAAACTACAGCTCCCATGAAATTCACCAGTGCGGCGGGGCAGGTAGCCTACTTGTTACTTGGTTTCATTTATCTGCATAATCAGGTGTGGTGTACTGTGGCCGACAGGGGCAAACGCCCTGCAACTTAAGAAAACACACGCAAATAGACAAAACGCAAGCAAATTAAGAAAACAACTTCATTAATTTGACAACACATGCGCAGCATTCAGCAAACGCGCTGCAAATACACACAACACAACCAAATGCATAAACGCGCTGCAAATATGAAACGATGCAAAAAGAAAAGCACACAAACACAGAAAACAAATGCAACAAAAAAAACGCAGCATCCTGATTACACAACGGAAGTTCTCCAGACCTCTAGAGGGAGCAGCTAAGTGGAACAGCTGTTTATTAGTCGGGTATGGCTGCAGCCTGGAGAACTCCATAGACTCTATATTAAATTATTATTATTAATAATAATAATAATAATAATAATAAATAATATAAAGTCTATGCTCCCGTCTCATGCCCTCCCGGCTGGTGCCGTCCCCGAGGTTCGGCTTTTCAAAATAAAAGCTTGCGTCTGGTCTGCTATGTCTTCATACTTTGGTGTGTTGGATGTTTGTGAACTAAACAGTACGGCAATCATGCTAATGAATACAATAACTTTTTCAGCAGATGTCTTACTTACAACACGTTGGAGTTAGCAAAGCAGTTTTATGTTTATATGTGCGAACGGGGTATATTCAGTTTTATAAATCCCACGGTAAATTGGCTGGTTTACTAAACAGGGAGGGACTATAAATCCTGTCTGTTTTTTTTGTTTTGTTTTTTTTGTATTTCAAGAGCGAATTGCTCCACAATATGAATACAGATTGATCACTTATTTTGTCGGTAACCGTTGTTGTATAATCACAATATTACACTTGAGGAGGCCTATACTTCAGTAATGCGCCTTTCGGACCTCGAAATTAAACCCTCTCATGTAATATAGCTTAAACAAACATCAACGTTATACGCTGATGCAGTTTTAAATGTTTTATCACCACGAGTTTACAGATGTCTCTGCTGATTGAGTATCACCTGTGACCTGAGCTGAGACACACCCACCAAATGAGAGAAAACATATCTCAAACATAGACTTAATATTTACAGTCTATGCAGTTTCTCTCTCTCTCTCTCTCTCTCTCCCCCCACCCTCGTGGGTCAAAAATCCAGCTGTTCCACTTAGCTGCTCCCTCTAGAGGTCTGGAGAACTTCTGTTGTGCAATCTGGATGCTGCATTTTTTTGTGTCATTTGTTTTCTGGGTTTGTGTGCTGTTCTTTTTGCATCGCTTCATATTTGCAGCGTGTTTATGCATTTGGTTGTGTTGTGTGTATTTTGCAGCGCTGCTTGCTGAATGCTGCGCATGTGTTGTCAAATTAATGAAGTTGTTTTCTTAATTGACTTAGCGTTTTGTCTATTTTATGCAGTGTGTTTTCTTAAGTTTCAGGGCGTTTGTCTCTGCTCTGCCACCGTAGTGGTGGCCTAAAGTTTAGAGAAGCAAGTTTGTGACCGGTCGTCGGTTCAATCCCCAGACCGACAGGATAAAATCTGGGTTGGGAAGTGAGAGAGCAGTGCTTGTCCCTCCCTCATTACCACCACTGAGGTGCTCTTGAGCAAGCTTAACCCCAGAACAAAACCGCTCCAGTGGATCTGCTCAGTGGCCAGCAGATCAGACTGTGGTTGTACTGGGCAGCTTCCAGGTATGAATGTGGAACTCTGGTAGAGTCGTTGCAAATGAGAATTTGTTCTCAGTCGGCTTACCTGGTTAATTAAAGGTTAAAAAATGAATAAAAAAAAAAAAAAATCCACCAATACTCCTCTGTTATGTTATCTTATTAGCTGTAATCTCTGCTGTCTTAAAACTTCTAGCCTACAGTGTTCAGTTCTCTCTGTCCTGCTGAGTAGTGCACAGCAATGCTATGTTGTAGGACTTGATTTTTAGTTCTTTGCGCTCAAATGTCAGTGTGGTTTTGAATTGGTTTCACTCAAGCTCTCTATTAATCTATTTCATATTGAAGACATCCAGGCTCCATACAACAGATGCTCACTGTCAATCACTCAGGCATGTTGTTGCGTGGAGAAAACAAATCAGTCGGACTCACGTTAACTTGTCACTCTGCTCATATTTCTCTGTCCGGCTGCTGTGAGCTGATAACAAATGGAAACAATAACCATAAACACATCATACGAATAAAAGATCTCCTTTGCAAACACTTTGCAACCCCCTTTCATCAGTTTAAAAGTGCGGGGCCCAGTCAGGCATAAACGTATCCTAAGGAGAAACAAAGACTATAAAAACCAAAGAGATGTGCTGCTGCAGATAAACATAACAGACAGACCGTGCGGTAGCAAAGCAGCTTTGAGTGCCCTGGGGGATTTTTTTTTTTAAAAAAAACAAAGGGAGCGAAAGAAAAGGGTTTTCCCACAGGGAGTGAAGTGGTGTTCTGTGTCTGTTGGACAACCACTTAACTGAAGCAAATGGCATCATAAATATATCCACAAAACAAACAACGCCATAAAACAAATAAGCAATGCAGATAACTAACCTAATAGCTGTGGGGTATATCATGAAAGCAAGCAATTGTTTTTAGTTCCAATTCTGCTCGACGGGAAGGTGGATGTCTGTCTGTCTGTCAACACACATTATCCTCTGCAGTTAAGCGCAGATTATTGCCAGCTAATCTAATCAATATTAATTACAGCAGAATTGACGATTCAAAATGCTGCTTATCATCTATCATTCCCAGCATGTTGCTTTATATCTCTTTTCAAGCCGTACAGTCATTTTATCATCAGAGTGAATCATCATGCTGGAGCTGTAGGCCAGGCAAATCCTTAAATTCAAGATCCTGCAGTGCAAAATTGACTTCTCTTCCCTTCTCTTCTGTTGAATGCCATCTTGTAGCTAAATGTCCAGTTGAAATGACTCCCTCTCTCTGAGCTCCTGTTGTGGCGAGTCAGCAGACAATCACCACTGATCGCTCCAAATATCACACCTTGTCAACTGAGACAACAAAAGAAGCTTCACTTGGGTTTCGGGGGAAGATGGGGAAAATCAGCTTTAATAAGGGAGGAAGGTTGTTTTTCCTAGCTGTGAGCTCGCACACTGTATGCCATGTTGTGGTGTGGATTAACCATTTTATACTGCACAAAATGTTCTTTTTGGCTATTTTCTACTTGTGCTTCAATATATTGGCAATTCAAGAAAGCTTTGAACACCTGGTTGCTGAGTCATCATCCGGCCCACAGTCTTACATGAATAAACAAAGGAAGAACTAGCAGGTAAAATGTGCACTAGTTAAAATTCAGAGGTGAGACAGAGTGACATGTTTGTTATGGGGAAACAACAAATCCTATATATATATATAAATATAAATAATATAATACACACGTATTATGTATTTCATGTCACCACGACGGGAGCTAACTTATGAAATGCTCCTGTGGGTCATGTTAGAGTGTAGGAATAAACAACCTTTATCGTCATATGGTTTGGAGAACTTGTTGGTTAATTTAGTTTTGGGCTACTTGGGGGCAGTGCAACAAGCTGTAAACACTAGAGATTTCCATTACTATTGTTTCCTTACCGATACCTGAACCTTACCTTGCATGACAGCTGGATTAATGCGAGATCACGCGAAAATTGCGAGATCACATATTACGAAAATACATCTTGTCAGGCTCCAACCTAATGCGATTGTGTCTGAACTAACCCCTTACCGCACCAATCAACATCCAGTGAGGAGCTACTGGCAGCTATGGCCGGGGTTTAGGTGTGTGACGCGTTATTATGGATCCCACGTAAATTCTAGACAAGTCCCGCCCTACGAAGCAGCTCGAGTGGTTGGGGTTAGGCACTGACCTCAAGTAGTTAAGGTTAGGATAACTGACTGGACAGGGGATAGGACCTGAACAGATCGGGTTAGGTTACCTTGCATAAGCATGGACGCCTGGCCAATAGTAGTGTCTGAATTTGGGGCTTTTCCCTTTGACAGTGGATAGACCAGTCGCCGCTGCAGGACTCAGCCAACATGGGGTGAACACTCTTACTGGGTGAGCTAGAGGCCGCCCCGCTATGGCGGGTCTTGCCTAGAAGTTGCGTGGGTTCCATAATAACGTGTGTGTGACGGCCACAACTGTTCGTTGAAAACAACAATGGCAGATGTGATAGACAGGTGGTTCATCCAATCACCTGCCAGGCATTTTATGAAAGTGCCCGCCTTTTACCCAAACATTTTCCAATGACAGCTTCTCAGATGGTTATGTATTAGCAAACAATCTGGCGCGTCAGGTTAACCTGAACTTGCATGTTAGCAGATCCCGAATACCGATCCAATACCAGTGCATTAAAAATTAATCTAAAAAATACAATAAACGAACTCTGTCCACAGACTGACAGAAATATAAACACCTGGCAAAGTACTCAAAACTGCCTCTGTGGTAATTTCCGCTACAGTACACATCTCCATGACCATTTTTGAAAAAACATGACCAGCGTCGTGGCTGCTAATAATACCATAGAACCTTCTTTAATTATCTCGTTTGACAGTCAGTCCTAACTGAAAAAGAACATAAATAAATACATTTGTTGAAGTGCAGCCACAACTTAGTAAAGAAATAAGACATTTAACATTTGAAATAGTACAGTAACAGTATAACACAGTAGTGTAAATTGGCCACACTACTGCCACATAGCCAGTTTACTAGTTAGAATATTGCCAAATTGAAGACATTTTGCTTAAGTTTGCTCGGACTAAAGTTACAATTGCAGAACAATGATGATGAGAGTTTAAAATCTCTTCCTCGCTGCTGCATTCAAGAAAGCTATGATACCTAATATTTGAGTACAGTTGCAGAAAAGCAACACGTATTATGGGTTGCTGCAAACATGAAGTATTGAATGCTGGATCAACTTGAAACTCACTTGCTTACCACTGCAGTACCACACAGTTAACTAAAAGTACCACAAATGAATAAATTAAGGTCAAAATGTTAATTAAGTTTCCAATTCCCAGAAAGCAGATTTTTCTCGCTGTGCTGGCATCAAAGTTATCTTTAAAGTTATAAGAAAATAGTCAGTGGTAGAGGTCAGCAACCTTAGGGATAGCTCAACCAATGGCACACTAGCAATAAGTGTGCAAGAGAGTTTTTTGGAAATGTTCCAATCTGCCTGCCAAATTACCTCTTTCACAGCCATTGGCAGCAGCACAGCTTGTTATATACGGTAATTTGATTGACTTTTTCCCCATCCGCACTCTCTGAAGACCCAACCTACTCTGTCTCTGATTGGCTAGTACTCATTGCTTTCTTCACAGAAAATCGCGAAGAAAAAGATGATTGCAGGCTTAATGCTGATATGGAAAACTGATTAACAAGAACATTTTAAAATGGCACTTCATATTAAAAAGATTGCCAACCCCTGGCCAGGGGTTATTTGCCAGAATTAACAAATATGCAAACCACCCCAATGGCTTTAAAGCTCACTATAGAGGGCATATATACATTGTAGTGTTTATTTGTATGCACATACTGTCAACCTATAAGTTTGTGTATGCAGTGTGTGTGCTGTGTGCACTGATGTGTGAGGTCAGTGCGATTGCATGTGCTGCAGCTGTAATGCATTTTGTAACAGTGAAGGAAAGGCAGTGGGGGTCCTGTTGTCACCATGGTTAACATAAGTGTTTTGGTATTTGGGTGGAGGTTGATGTGCTGAAAGGTCAAACTCATTGTAGGGCAGCTTTCATATGTGGCAGATCCATCACCTTCACCTCTCCACTTGTTCAGTTTCGATTTGGCTTGCGCACAATAGAAAAAGTATTTTTATTGATAACCTGTTGGAAATATTTCAAGGTCCTAGCTGGCTTCTTTGAACATATCTGCCAGAATCTTTTGAATTGTGTTTCTCTTCTTGTTGGCGCATTTTTCTGGGGACTTCTTGCACTTCTCAGGCATTGTTTGTCACAGCTCTTCCTGGAACATAGACACTCTCCCTCTACAGTTTCTGTTTTCATGTATACAGCTATTCTTTACTTGCCACTGATTTTGCACCTGTCTACGTGCAGCTCCTACGACGACGTCAGCATGTCCTTGAGGGACGTGAAATGCAACACTGTTGCGTGTTTTCCTCCGCCATTCTTTTGTTCATGAACATTCTCTTTTTTTTTTTTTCTTGCTCTCTCTGCCAGATTTCTGTTTTGGTCTCTTTTTCTCTTTTCTCTTTTTTGTCAAATGTTCACGTTTTACTAAAGGTAACGTGCTAATTTCCATTCCTTTTGGAGCACCATTTAATTTCACAGCTTTATTATTAACACCGAGAGCTAGGATAAAGCAGAAGTCACCCGAAATGTATTGGGAATTCAAATAAAAGATGAAATCACTAAAGAATTCAGGACATCTGCTGATCTAATACATCATATATCACAATTATATCTTGCCAGTTATCGGTTGTTGCTACAATGTGCTCCAAGAAAGACAAAATAACATGGCAACAACAAGAGAGCTTGTAGAAGGAGTGACTCACTTGACATTTAAAGCTTCTCATCACCCAGTGCAACACATGTATTTGACTGTATCTGCTCTCCTGGCTGTAATATCATGTTGCTGTGAGTAGGTGCTATATGGATTAATGCTACACTCTGACAGGGCGGTAGAGTGATGTCATCCAGTGGCTTTCCATTGGATGGTTACACCTCTGATGTGCCTGTTTGGCCCTGGAGTTAATTTCCTGATACTCAATCTTAAAATGATTGTAACCTGAGATCTTAAAGGTGCATCACAGCAGCATGACATCAAAGGCCATGTAGTCATTGCGAGAGGAGAGGTTTTTTTTTTGCTTTAACTGGCACACATTTTATAATAATCTCCTTATATGCATTTATTTAAGCAAAAACGCAACCAGAAAGAGACTTTAATGGATGCCAGCCAGGCCCGGATAGGCTAATCGGGATCACTGGGAGAATTCCCAGTGGGCTAGTGTGGTGTTTTTTTTTGCCCGCGAGGGGCGGCACCTTGCTAAAAAAACAAACGTGAAGACGATGACACGAGTAAGCTAAGCTATACAAGCAGTGCAAGATGCTAGCGGTCGTGCAAAACATAAACAACGTTGCCAACAAACCAGCGTTGATGTTTATGAATCAAACTTTTTCTTGTAGCTCCTCAGCAGCAGCCACTAGTCACAGTGACAATGAAGAGCCAAGCACCAGCCATGAGCTCAAAACTCCAGAGTGGGCAGGTAGGATTGCTCGTTGAGTGAATATTATAAGAACTAGAATTAACATTAATGAAGAGTATGACATAGATCTGCTCTATATAATAAAATGCCCTGAGATAATCAATGATGCCAGATGATTCAGCACATTAATGAAACTGACTTGACCAGAAAGCTTTGTAAAAAGGGGACATTTGTGCTGAGAACTATGACAATTTATAAAATGTGATTTAATATCAGAAGCAGATCCAGTAATGTGCATAAGGGATAGCTGCTGTCAGTGTGGAAGGCACATCTACTGTAAGCTGTACCATTGTGTGAACAAGCAAACATGATCAGATTAGTTACAATATAACCAAATGTTACTAATGACCCATTATGCCTTTTATCCTCGAGAGTAGCATAGTCAATATACAAAGCTCACAATTGTAAGGGAATAGGATGAAAGTAATATTTAATATTATACAAAGAAAAAAATAGAGGATGGTGTCATTACAAAGTACAGTACATTTTATTTGATTCTTTAGGTCTATTTTTATTTATGGTTTTATTTCATTTTAGGGTTTGGATGTCTGTGAACACGTATTTGCACAGAAAATAGATTTCGATATTGTTGAACATCATTGTGTTGTACACTGTGAAGCAACACTTACTGTGTTTGCACTAAATCGGAAATAGTGATATTTTACAAAAATACACTGAAATGCAAGGCTGTGGAGAACAGTGCACTATTGCAGACTTATATACTAAGGTTTTAATTACATTATTTTAAAATAGTCAGTCGTGAAGTAAAGTGGGCCCGGTCTAAGGCATGGAACTCCAGGGCTGAAAATGAGTCCCACTCCGACCCTGATGCCAGCACTGTTGCATGGAAAAACGAGACATGGAGCAAATTTAATATACTTAAGCTTTGATCAAATGCATGTGCTCAGACACACACACACACACACACACACACACACAGAGTATAGCGGCTTCTCATGGCCGTTTGTTGCAGCATGGCAGAGGTTGACGTGGCTGATCTTCCTAATGCACCCTCCTCTGCAGAGGTCATAAATTAGTCTGAAATACGGAGCGGGCCGTCGCTGCCAACCTCATCTGCAAAGTGAGTGAAGTGAAGCAGAAAGAGACAGGCTGAGATGCAGCGTCAGGCTGTTCTCAATACAGAAGTCGGCATGCTTATCTAACTGAGAAAGGAGATATTACATTCTGTCATGTCAGTCTTCGTTTTCCTCCACAGCTCCGACTGCATCCAGTTCCAACTGTAGATAATATTGACTGATTGACCTAGTTTTATATACCCTGCATTAATTAGAATTTCTATGAGTGATACAATTTATTGGATTTCCATTATTATGGAGAGAGAAAGATGAGGAGCTCTTTTTGTCTGAGTGGATTTTCTTGGCTTTGCGCTGCTTAAAGCGTGAGCGGCTCTTTAAAAGTGAAGAGAATAAAAGATACGACATGAAGCAGACACTGCTTTTTCTAATTTTCGATTGTAATTTCATTTCCCTAACCTTTTTGGAACATTATGGAAATTAAAAAAATCCCACATTCCAGAAGCAAAAAAACCAACCTTTTTATCTACGTCTTTCTATTGTGTTCCCAAATGGCCTCTTTGTTTGGTTTGATTGGAAGGTAATTGTGCACTGATTGATATAAACTCAACAATAGTTGCTTTTTTATTGCACTTCTAGTCTAAGATGTCTGTTCACATCATTTTTATAACCAATAACTATGATAATTAACAGCTACTAAACTTAATTGATTCTACATCTGCCAACTGCCAACAAACACAACTGTTATAAAACCAATTTAAATACGCTGTTTCAGGTCATGCTCTACCATGTGAATGATTTGTGAATATTTACCAAAAGCTTACACATAGAAATGAAGATTTGTCTTTATTTGAGCAATTCAGTGAGTTTTAGCAGTATCAACTCAGCATCCAGTGGTCTAAACTGTTACCGATTTAAACACCACTCTCAAAAGAAAAGTGACTATCTTGGCTGGGGTAACATTTATTTCCTGGAGAAACAAAATTGATTAGCTTCCCTTTTATGTGCCTACATAACAATTCATTTAAATGATGCATAGGAATCAAAAATGTGTCTGCTTGGTTTGCTGCATCGCTGTTGCAAAGATGTTGGCTTTAAGGGAACCACCTCCTCTTATATGCACACTTACACTAATACACGTTTTTTTCACTCATTCTCCTGTTCCAAAAGTTGAAAATTTGTCTGAGAACTATTGTTCTGAAACTGTTTATATAATCTTAAAGGACAATTCCGGCACAAAACAAACCTAGGGGTTAATAACGGATGTGTACCCACTCTGTCGTTCTCTGGTTCATGTTTTCATGCCAATTGATTGTGTTTGTAGCTTGAACAAAGCTAGCGCAGACCGCTGGTTAGCTTACAACGCTAGTATTCGGGGCACAGGGAAAGTAAAAACAAATCGCTATTTATACCACTAAAAAGGCTCAAAATATCACCAAACTTCAACTGTAGCATAGTGAGGGTCCCTACATGTTAACCGAAGAATTGAGAACTTTGTAAGTGTACCGACAGTTTATTGAACGAAGAGCTGTGGGAGCTCCGTGAAAGGGCTACGAGAGAGAAAGAGCTATGCCGCAACCGAGGCTCGTATTTCGGGAAACCAGTCATGACTTACAGCTGGCGATGCCAACTAAAATCAAAAGCAATTTGCACAATATATCTGAAATAATCGCACCAATGTAAAACATAACTTGTCTAGTTTACTTACTCAGTGGATAACTGTCCATCTTGTCCCTCCGTTCTGGGTCGCCTTCTCCAATTTATTTTCGGGACATGGGAAAAAGTTTCCCTGTTCATCAGAGAGGGGGAATCTTCAGACTGTACAAAACACTGCGTCTCTTGGGTGTTGCGACGCAACAGGTCCCACTCCGTGCAACACAGACACTCCTGTTCGGTGGCCATAGCTTCACAATGTCTGCAGGTACACCACCAGTTTCTCGAAGTACGAGGCTGTGTTGTGGCATAGCTCTCTCTCTCTCTCGTAACCCTTTCACGGAGCTCCCGCAGCACTTCGTTCACTTACAAAGTTCTCAATGCTTTGGTTAACATGTAGGGACCCTCACTATGCTACCGTTGAAGTTTGATGATATTTTGAGCCTTTTTAGTGGCATAAATAGCGATTTGTTTTTACATTCCCTGAGCCCCGAATACTAGCGTTGTAAGCTAACCAGCTGTCCGCGCTAGCTTCGTTCAAGCTACAAACACAATCAACTAGCATGAAAACATGACCCAGAGAACGACAGAGTGGGTACACATCCGTTATTAACCCCTAGGTTTGTTTTGCACCGGAATTGTACTTTAATGCTGCATCTATAGAATTTTATAAATATCAAACCATTTTTTGTTTATGGAACATAAAGTGATTTGGAACATAAAGTAATTTGTAATACAATGTATTTTTCTTTAACTTTTGAATTCAATGTGCGTGTGTGGTAACACTTGCATACCTTACTTAAGTAAAGTTTTGAAGCCAGAACTTTTACTTGTAGTGGAGTATTCTTTTACAGTGGGGTGTTGCTACCTTTACTTCAAGCTTTAGTGCATAAGTTTTCGATATTCATGCACCTCCGTTACATTCTAGCCATTGACAAATGAGTTGCTACAAAGCTAATTAAGACTATCAGCTCCACACAACTCTCTCTGTATTTGTCAGTATGGCTACGTTCAGAAGATTGTGTCGTCCGGCGACTTTCACGCGCAGATACTTGAGTGAAGATAATTACCTTTTCTGAAGAGTCCATCATGTTTTTTTTTTAATCCTCAATGTCCTCCTTGGCTACTAGCAAATTGCGTGAGGGAGGGGTGGGGGCTGTGCACGATCACTGAATGCTTGTATCATGTGGACACGCCGACAGTTTTGTTGTCATTACTTACAATTCCTCATGGGGGCGACAGAAACTACGTACTATAGCTTTAAGTAAAAGATCTGAATACTTCTTCCACCACTGTGATGATGTTTGCTGGATAAGTAAGCACACACACACACACACACACACACACACACACACACACACACACAGCAGAGTTCCTCTTCCTGTCTCACTTAAGTGGCAGCAACCATTTAACAATTACAGTGTTTAATCAGTACAAGATGAAGGAAGTCAGTTACAAGAAGTGTAATGAGCCTCTTCCTGACTCATTACAGTGATCAAGGTGCACATCAACAGGTGAGGCTAATCAACCTCACGACCCTCAGCAGACATCAGCTCTGTGTGGTCTCCTAATAATTCCCAGCAGTGAATTATTTTGAGTTGTATCTACAACCACCAAATGTTGGTGGAATGGAACAGAAAAGTGATGATGAGATGTGTAACTTTCTGCTCCTGGTGATACATTTGTTAAAGCAATAATCAGACTTTAAAATGTGGACCAAGGATAACTAACCTAATATTGTTACAGCAATAAGCTAACAGGACGGGCACGTGAGCCTTGTTAATCAGCCGCATCACATCCTCTCATTAATTAAGTGTCCTGCGAGATCTATCCTTTTGAAAAGCTTGTTTCAGCAGTCTTTCCCATCATGCATCTGAATGCTCCCCGCTTACTGTCTGCTGCAGACACACTTAAGATAATGAATAGCTGGAGGAGGCTGGCGTTCTTTACTGCAGCCCAGTAAAAGGCCACCCTGTCTGGATCCACCAGGCACAAAAACAAAGAAAAAATGTTCCGGTAACATCTGGTTGAACTGTGCAAATCAGCACGCTGAATCTCTCTTGATTTTCAATGAAATTCAGATGGTTGTTTTAAAGATGTACTTATGTCATCTTTTATGTTGCTATGAATGAGTTGAAAGGGCCAGCTGAGAGGAGATGAAAAAAGAAAATCTCATTCACATTATTTACCTCTTTTCTATAGTCCCAATCACTGTTTGTTTAAAATAACTTCCAGGTAGAAAATCCCTGCGTCCTTTTACATACAATTTAATGGCGCTGAGCAAACGGAGACGAGGAACATCTTTCATCTCATTCATCTAAAATGCATGTTTGATGCTTATTGCATGTTATGCATATTTCAACACTTTCACTAATATTAGGTTGGCGACCTCAAGCTTTAGTGTATAACTTTTTGATATTAATGACCGTCCGTTACATTCAAGCCATTGCCAAATGAGTTGCTACAAAGCTAATTAAGACTATCAGCTCCACACAACTCTCTCGGTATTTCTCAGTATGGCTATGTTCAGAAGATTGTGTCGCCCGGCTACTTTCGCACGCAGAAACTCGAGTGAAGATAATTACCTCTTCAGAAGAGTCCATGTTTTTGTCCTCCTTGGTTACTAGCAACTGCGTGGAGGAGGGGTGGGCGACGACGGAAGGTTTGTATCATGTGGACGCGACAGTTTTGTTGTCATTACTTAGGATTCCTCATTGGGGAGACAGAAACTACGCACTATAGCTTTAATTTACCTTTTGGGCCACAGGCTAAAGAAAACGGCACTACCCAAATTTTCAGTCAGTCCGACCGACGGTGAGATGTTGCTGTTCGTAACTGTTAGATCTGGTTTGCTGCGGTCTCCATCCTCCTGCACTTGAGTGGCTGTGAGGAATGCGTTTTTGCAGTTATTAATTGTGATGTTAATAAGCGACTGGTCGCTTCTCACAGCCCATGGTAGGGCATAGTCGAAAAGGCGGCTGCCGGTCGCCGCTATGCTGGGGATGCATGGCGGGGGCAGCCACCGAGTCGGAGCTCTCCTCATCCCGCTCAGACAGCCGGGGGGGTGAAGAGTGACTGTGTGGCAACGCACACTCTAAGTGGGCGCCCACTCCTGCTGTTGACACAGTGAGGGTGTGACCGGGCTCCGCCTGTGTGTGGGGTGGCGAGCCTGTCTGTGCTTGTGTGGGGAACGAGTGTCTTGGTGTCCGCGCGATGCTCAGCACGAGCAAAGGCTGTTTGTTTGAGAGGAAACTGCTCTTTAGATGGAGAGTGGCCCTTAAAAGGGTTTTTCAGACTCTCAGCTGGGGTGAGACATACGTTCCCCGTGTCCCATCATTGCCACTGACGCCGCTGTTTATGAGGTGGTTCAGTGAGTGGGTTGGACCAGGTGGGTGCCACCCGCATGGTCTTTCGACTGCATGGAGCCTGCAGGTTTGACAGCGGAGGCTGCCGCTGCGGAGGGGAGGAGGGCGGAACGAAGAAGCGTGTGCCGGGGCTTGAGAAGGCGCAGCTACAGCGGAGGCTGCAGAGCGCTTTCTCCTTGTGCGGCCGTCATGGTGCTGGTGTTGTGGCTGAGGCGCTGCTCTCCAGGAGGCAAGTTTCCGCAACCTCTCAGCTTCCTGGGCCGCTTGGTGCATGTGGGTTGTGGTGGTCTGAAGGCGTGGTCCAAATAGCCCATTGGGGGCTATGGGACCGTCCAATAGCTCACCCCTGACCTCAGTGGGTAGCTGAGACATGTGCAGCCAGATGTTCTGCTGTGCTATGATCTGCCACGCCATGGTCCTGGACAGCACAACCGTGGAAGCTGTTGTGAGGGTCAGGACGGCGGTCATGGCTTTGCCAATCTCGGTCGCCATCTCCTGGGGGAGCGCCCCGGGCTTAGTGGCCATTGATGAAGACGGCAGATGCTAGCAGAGCAATGTTGTTCTGTGCTGTGATTACTTGGGCTGCACACTGGTGCGAGTGATAGGTGACCTGGACAAAGACCTGGTCCTGGCGGTGTGGGCTTCCAGCGGCCTTCAGGAGCAGGATAGAAGCTAGGCTCTTCTCCAGAGGCGGGACCGATGGGAAGCCTGTTTCTGTGTCGCCGTGGACCCTGGTGAACAGCTGGTAGCGGGACACCGGCGCCTTCAGTTTCCCGGAGTGAGCAAACCACAACTGTGGACGTAAGAGAGTCCCGTGCAGGGCACAAGGGCGCGAAAGAAATCTTCACAACTGCGCATGCGCAAGGGATAAACCCAATAGCAACAGCTCTTAAAGGGCAAAGCCTATACGAAATAGAACTGAAATAGGTAAAGGGCAACCTGAGAGAGGCTGGGGGTTTGGGAGGACCTTTAGAAGTAGGTGATGAAGCCATTGGCTTTTAATTGTCTAAGTGTTAAGATGTTGTTGGCAGCTTCTTTGAAACCTATTTCAGCGTTCACTAATGAATTCATCTCAAATGAGCTAAGTTGTGGGTATTGGCACTTTTAATTACCCTTTTTCTGAGCCACACGAAAAAAATAGTTGCTAAATGCTGCTGGGTAAAAAATGTGTGGAACTTACAGTATATTTTGGCATTTGTTGTTTCATGTTTGATCATAAGTTCTTACAGACTCATGTTACATAGTGATGGATGAAAACAAGACTCATTAAACTGTTTAAGCTCTGTTTATTTATTAAATCATAAGCATCATAGAACAGTACAATTTAGGCATAAGTGTAATTCATCACTTCATACAATTACATGAAAGTATAAATTATTAAATATATAATTTAACCAGGCAGATTTTTATTTCAGCACTTGAGGTACATGTTGTGTGTATATAAAGTGCTATATAAATAAAGTTGTTTCCTAAAATAACACCCTGGCACAGCAGTGGCTCCATATTGCATGAATCCTGTGGGTGACTGATGGTGAATCATTCATGGAAAGTAAGACTGACTAACTGTCTTTAATCATATTAGATATGCATAACAAACCACTTTTATCAATATTGTAGACTTTACCGAGACTGTAGACTTCAGGTTAAGAGACTAGACACTAAAATGTACGAATAACCATTACATCATACTGTAAATAAACCTGCACAAATGGCTTACATTTTTCTCATTTGAGTGACAGAATCTGCTGCCTACTCCCAGTAAATAAACCGTTTTATTCACATTTCTACATCTGGAGTAGATGAGCCCCCTTAGACTGTTGACACTATCACAGCAACTACCCCAGACTGCTTTTTATGCAAGGCAAGGCCGTGCTTGGGGAGTGGAGACGGGAGGATTCTGAGGGATTTGAAACGCTGTTTGATTCATCACCGTTTGTTATTGAAGCAGAGGGGATTATAGTGCTGGGCAGGCAATTTTTTCATCGCTGTTTTTAGCATTATAGAGTGTGGATGTCTAGCAAGCTGAATTAGGCCAAAAGGGCAAAGCACTGTAAAATGCAAAAGACTATTTTAAAGTCGCCAATTAACTGTAAGCTATTTACATAATTAACTCTGTGGATAGTTAGGGTTCCCAGGCTTGGTCAGGGTATTATATAGTACTATATATAGGCTGTGCACCTGGCTAAATATGTCTTGTGCTAGCATGAACCCACTGTACAAATGTGTATACAGTACAAATCCATACTCTTCAATAGGGGGTCCGGGACCCCTAGGGGGTCCTCAGAGTTAGTGCAGGGGGGCTGCCAAATTATGTAAAAAAATGTTTTTTTTAATGTTTGAAGTTTGAAATATACATATAATAATGCAAAATTTTAATAGCAAAGATAAATTGGCCTATTTGTGAAAAGAAAATTATTGATGCATAGGCACTAGTAAGGAAGACTGTTATTTATGTGATCTCAATGAAATTGAAGTTCATTTTGCTTTGTATTGTCCATAATATCATGATTTAGGATTGCAATTATTTTAAAGAGATGAGGCAGGATATAGATAGTTTGGTTGTTCGAACATAAAACATTTCTATTTGCAGACTTTTTAGAGCAAGCATGGGCTAAAAGGAAGACTGCTTTGTATCGATGATTCTCTGTCTCGAAGTGACATTCCCTGTTATTTATTATTTGTTTTTTTTGCGTCTGTGGTTTTGTTTTGTATATGAGGTGTTTGGCTCTAGTTGGACAATGTATGGGTTGCACTGTTGTGTTGTGGCTGCTGTGGTATGTTTTATTTGTTCTTTGTTTTGTGAAAAATGGAGAATATTGTGTGTGGACTTTGGACCAGAAGCTGTTGAATTAATTGCTGTTGTATTGGTGTCATGTAATGCCGTGTGGGATGGGCCACTTAGTGGCATGACACTTAGTGGTTGGCGCATTGGATATGACCTGGGTTCGATTCCCACTATGATACATCAACTAATGAGCAAGACTCCAGAGGTGTGCGACCTCTGTCGTATGTAGCAATTGTAAGTCGCTTTGGATAAAAAAGCATCAGCTAAATGACATGTAATTTAAACATATAAAATGTAAAAAAAATCATAGGTAACTATGGTAGCCATACAGTTTAGTCACTGTGCCTTCCAGATGTATGTTTAACATTAAAACATGATGCATAAATAATATCTATTTTTATTTAAACCTTAAATTCTTCCCAGTTTAATATACAACGTAATTGTATACAATATATGCGGTAGGGGGTCCCTACTCGGTCTGGAGGCCTAATTGACGTTGAAGAACCCTGCTCTAATGGGTTTGCTGCGTTTGCATTACAATTGTTTTAAAATCTTTTTTGTTGTTTGTCGTCTTATTTCAAATGTAGAAAGCCAGCCAGTGTCACCCACCATAATCTTAAACTGTCCTTGTGCTGTTGTTGAACAATATTGAATTCAATCTTCTGAACACAATGTAAATTTTGGGTTATTTCCAAACACTGTATATGATCAAAAACTAAGCCAAATGGACTCATCTGTGTCTATGCGCATTATTGGCACTAGATAGCAGAACACTACAAACATGAACTCTACTGAGCGGAGGTTTAATAAGAGATCATAGCAATAAATCGCACATAAGCTGAGAATTAAGCATACAGAGGGGGTGATCAAAATAATTACACAGATCACAAGCTTTTTAGGAGAGGACATGTTCAGCACTCATTTGAACAGTGTTTCTTATGAGATCAAAACTATTAATACTGTTAGGAAATTAGGTTATTGCGGTATCAGAAAGGGATATTCAGCAATGTATACAGTACACTTCACTACACAGACAAATCAAAAAATAAGAAGCTATATAGTCAATGATATCTCACACAAGACTCTACGTAATACAGATAATTAGCTGTGAAAGTGGGCATGGTGAAAACATAGGGGGCGGGCCAAACCATGACCAATGAAAAAGGAAGTCTCTGTTGAGTTAAATGATACCTCACACAAGACTCTACCTTAAATGGGTCACCAGTTATGAAAGGGGGCGTGGCTTAAGCATAGGGGGCGGGCCAAACCATCACCAATGAAGAAGAAACTCTCTGCTGATTTCAATGACGCCTCACACAAGGGTCTACCTTAAACAGTTCAAATGTTATGAAAGGGGGCGTGGTTAAGTGGCTCAGTATCACATGTAGACCACACATAAGTTTCATGTAAATCGGATGATGTTTGTCATATAAGGCTGATTTCCTGTTGCCAGCGGGGGCGCTATGACCAAAAATCAATTTTGGCCTGTAGATGTCCTCAGGCCTGGACTCTTGTCAATCGTGAGAAATTTCGGGTAGCTATGACAACGTACACTTAAGTTACAACAACTTCTTCATTCATCGATAAATGCTCAAAATGGCCGCCACGCCCACACCATTTGACGAATGTTTTGCTTTTAATAACTTTTCATCGTTAAGGTCTTGAGATGGTACACACTAAATTTGAAGTCCACCAGATGAATTCTGTAGGAGGAGTTCATTAAAGTATAGCACCTTGACTTTTAGGCCTACTTCCTGTTGCCACTAAGGGGCGCTATGACGTTGAGCCAATATCAGCCTGTAGATTTCCTCAGGGTTGGACTCTTATGAATTCTGAAAAGTTTTGAGCCAATTGGACAATGTACACTCAAGTTACACCCATTTCCTGTTTCGATGGTGAAACGCACAAAATGGCCACCCTGCCACAGCCATGCCCTATGACGAGAAGTTTTTCTTTTAATAACTTTTCATCTTTAATGTCTTAAAGAGGCACAATGCAGTTTTGGCTATTTCTGCATTTTGCTCGCAGGTTTTTCTATAGAGCTCCCCCTACAGCTTTGGAATAGATATTTAGTAGCTCCTTTGTTTACTTGTGTCTGTTCCTCAGACAATGCTTTCCTAGCATTCTGCTTCTTTTTTGCCGGCTCAACCATAACGATAGTGTGAAAAACTCCATCGCTACCTTGTTAGCCGGTTCCTGAATGGGTGTGTGTGTGCAGTGCCGTGAAGCAATTTGTTACATTGTGAGACCTGATATCACGCGATCCTTCCTGACGCGGCTCGCCGGCCGAAAGTTGCAAGGGTGGTTTTTCCGCTCACAGGCACTAGGGGGGAGCGAGACGACCACCATTCAACCTGAAAAAAAGTCATGTAACCATTCCAATGACTCCGAAGCTGTTCAGTTAAGGTAAATTAAGCTAAAAAAAACTGCATAGTTCCCTTTTAAGATGGCACAGACCAAATTCGAAGTTGATTGGATGAAATCTCTAGGAGGAGTTCGTTAAAGTACGACATGTGGAAATGGCCAAAATCACACTAATTTCGAACTTTCAATTCAAAATGTTGCGTTAAGGTATGGCTCCAATGAGCTTTTTTGCACGTCTTAACATGCTACATATGTGTACCACGTTTCGTTAGTCTACGTTAAACGTACTGCAGGGGCTCAATTTTTTTCAATATTGTAGGGGGCGCTAGCGAGCCATTTTTGTGCACCTATTCTCGAAACCCTTAAAATATAAAATTTTTCACCAGGCCTGATGCGTGTGCAAAGTTTGGTGAGTTTGAGTATGATAAGGTCCCCAAAAAGGCGATTCATTGTGTGGGGAAAAAAAGAAGGAATAATAATTCCTTCAGTTTAAATAGGGCCTTCGCCGCTGTCGGCGCTCGGGCCCTAATAATATCTAAATATTGAGGTAAGGCTAAAAAGTGTCTGAATGGAATGACATTTTTAGAATTCAAATAAACACATTTGTATCAGAATAATTTAATGGAAGGAAGGCACACATACCTTAAACTGTCTTTTATTCTAAAAATGAATTATTTCCACCAATGATTCTACAAGAAAAGAGTTATATATTGCCGGTGCTTTCACAATAAAAGCCTTTGGCATAGGTCTTCAAAAACCACATATTGGCTGCAAAATACAACTTTAAAAGCAACAAAGCTCAGCTATTATAAATGTATATAAGTTGAAGTTTACTAAGTATTACACTAAGTACCTCCGGGTATCTTTACCAGCCTTATGTACCGCCAGTATCACAGATGTGTCCCCATTGACTTATTTTAGTCCATGTATACAGGTCAGACCATGACACACTGCAGAGCCGAGGGCGCTGTAGACACTTCCATCTTCACACCGCACACACACACACACACACACACACACACACACACACACACACACACACACACAGAGATTGAACTTGCAAGCAAATACAAACGAGCAGGCATGTACTCGCACAAAAACACACATATGCAGCCTCGCGCTTACATACACAAACACATATACAGGGTCATTTCTCGCTCTGGCGCGCTTCCATTCGCTGAAACACACACACACACATGCTGAGCGAGGAGGCCAGATGGAATCGCAGCGTGGGCTGTTGGCCTTTCACACTGGAGACTTGATTTCTCACTGTTTCTTCTCCTTCACCTGCCCTTTTTCCTCTCCTTCCTCATCCCACTTACCCCCATTCTTCTGCACTCTCTCATCTTTGTCAACACATCCTCGCTTCGATTTCACCTTTTTCTTTTCTGACCTTTTTTATTTGTTCGCCGATTGGCTTTCCATTTTGCAAACAATACATGACAAAGGTCGATTGTTTAATTCACAATGAGGCAGGATTTTTCTGAAGACACAATGTATAGGGGAAGGTCAAGAGTTATCACATAGTGGTGCTGGAGGGGGAAAAAACATCACCCATCATCATCCTGAACTATAACCAGGAAGCGCACTTTCAGTCTGGCTGCAGTCTTCCTTAATCAAATCAGAGGCAAGAGAAAAGAGGGAGAAATGCTTAGTCCTCCAACCCTTTGGGTAGTCTGTGCCGTAAATATTGATTACAGGTTAAAGGCAATTAGAATAATGGAGCAAAAACCTTGCAGCCTCTGCCAAACCCTTCTTGGCTTTGGTGCACAGTTTATAGAATAAAGATGGTGAATAAAGCTTGCAAGCAGGCCGGGTTCTGATTTAAAGAGCTTGAGTGTCTTACCGAAATAAGCCCTTAATATGTCTTACAGAGAATAATGCACATTATGCATCACAGATCAACATCCTGAGCAAAGGGAAATTGCTTGCCAATGCCAGAGAGCCAAACTTAAAGGGATACTTCACCGATTTAGCATTAAGCTTTGTATCCGTAGAAACCCGGTAGTATTTTCGAATGACCGTGCTTCCCTACCTCATGTCCCCCTGAGACGAGAGATCTCTGTATTGTGGGTCTAGAAAAAAGCCTCCGATGACGCAAAAATTGTCATTTTCTGTCATCGGAGGCATTTTTGCCCAGAGGCAATGGACTACAGCCAGTAGTAGGAGCTACTTCCGCATGTTTTCAACCCGCCCATAGGGGGTTGGACTGTCGTCTTTACTCAAAGATTGCCGAAGCAAAACGAGTGTCAGCCACCTTGAAGGTGCGCTAAACTGGCTCCGTCTTTTTAGAAGGAAACTTACAACAATTATGTGCATTCAAACTACCGCACATGTGTACCACCGGGATACATTGGTACAGATCAGAGAATATGCAGGAAACTTTATTACAGACTGAATACTCGACGCACTACACAAGCTTCGCCTGCTACGGGGACCAGCACCTCAGCCTGCGGTGTCGCCCGATGAAAATATCCGAGGAAAGGGACCTCGACAGTGGTGTGCAGAAGTATGTGGCGAGCTAGGTGGAAAGCTAACACTAGCCAGCCACCTGTTCCATCAATCCTGCTTGCAAGTGTCCGCTCATTAGGAAGCCAGAGAGAGGCAGACATACTGTACTCTGTAGGCCAGTGATTTCCCAAGCTTCTCTGTCTGATGTTCCCCGACAGCCCAGTCATATGAACTAAACACTAATGCTGGCCCCACACTAGAGGATAATTGGGCAATCGCGGGGTGTTACTGATTTAATGCTGGTCTGAACAGATTATCTGCCCAAATGATCCTCTAGCGTGACAAGCTACAGACATCACTCATTCACTACTCCCTACTCACTATATGCAGAGGTAAATGTAAACGACTGTATAGTGAGCTCACTGAGTATGTTTACATTGCACACCACTATTATTCAGAATATGACAATATTCCGAATTTGATTCAGGTCATGTAAACGGCATGTTCTGGTTGGATATTCCGAATAAGGCGTTTTTCCGAATATAGCATTCTCCGATTAGACATGTGGGATATTCTGGTATTATTCGGGTTTAAGCATTCTTTGGACATATATACATATACAGCGCATTCGTAGCCTAGAAATCTAGACGCACCCTAGCGGCAGCAAATGTAATTTGCAGCCAGGGGGTCTAGCAACTCTCCGTTGGCTTGCGAGCTTGAAAAAACTAATTCTGGTCGGACCAATCACATCGTGTATAGAGTCAGTGGGCGGGCTTAACATAAGGACGGCAGAGTTGCAACGGTTGCTGCTGCTGGCGAATAGCGGTCTTTTGAATCGGCTTTGGCCGCGACTCTGGAAGACTTGGAGTTGAGCTTTTCTTTGAGAAAAGAACAAAGAACGGCACTGAAGTCATTCTTAAAAAAGGAAGATGTGTTCAGAGTTTTGCCAACCGGATACGGCAAAAGTTTAATTTATCAACTAGCGTTGCTCTGGTTAGTTGTAGCGCTATCCTATTGCGTGCAGAGGGAATTTGAAAGACAACCGTTTATCCCGCCCCTCGGATTGAGCCCTGCCAATGGTGAGTTCCCAGACCCAACATCTTGATGTGGGTCTGGCTTGTCAGGCTAGCGCATTCGGACTATGCGTATCAATCAGGGTTTTTACCGCAGTTTACACCCAGTTTACGGCCTCTTGACTGTTTACGCCTTACGAGTCCTCCACCGCTGGTAAACTAAAATTGTATTTTGCTCGGCTACATGTAAACGGTAATATTAGTGGAACATTCACTTTCATTAGCCATGTAAACGGCTTTGTCGGATAAGGGCAAAAAACTGAATATTATGTGCATGTAAACCTAGTCAATGGTCACCATGAAAAAAGACTTTCGGACACTGCTCGGGTCATTTTCTCAGCGTCGTTATTTACGTCATTGCTGTCGCACAGTTAAAACTTGTCAGTTAAAGGTCAGCTGGTGGACCGCTAGTAATAAACACCCACACACATTTTTGTGATAAATACATATATTGAGAGTATTTTCCCAAATTGATGAATACAAAGTACATTGTACAGTGTTGTGATGTGCTGCTCTGCTCATATTAACATATTATTCTCCTTTTCCTGCTAAAGAAACAATAAGTACAAAACTGAGGCGTGCTGCTCTTGCAAGACGTTGCCAACTTGTAAGTTAATAGATAATGCTAGGCCTTTAGATTTATATTTCAAATAGAACAAAACAAACAGCCAAGATGTTCAAGGACCAGAGAGCTCTCAATCTCACATTATTTTGGCACACACAAATACACATGAAAGATACAATACAAAATGGGACTAGGGCCGTAACAGTATATACATAATTTCTGAATTCTCTAGTCAATGAACGTTCTTTTGCATTTTAACTCGTATGTTGCTTATTGACCGCAATTATATGTATGAAGTAAACAAGCCTGCCTGTGTGTGTCTCTGTGCAGTTTGCTGAGAGACTTGGCCTTTGTAGAGCTAAGTCTCAGAGAGGAGAGCAGATGTAGTACTGTCGCTTGTGAAGTAGTTTCACATTGCCAGACCTTCCTCCACCGCGCTGAAATATGGACTACTATACAGTATATTTATGAATATTCTGAAAATAGCATCCATTTAAAGGGATTCTTGGCCAATTTTAAAGGGGTGATAGAATGCAAAACTGAGTTGACCTTGTCATAGTTGAATTACAACAGTTCGGTGGGTAAAATAGGCATACATAGAACCTCAAAGTCCCATTGACGCCTGTTTCCTCTGCAAATCTCACAATTTGAAACTGCAGCTGAAAATGGGCGAATCTCAACAAAGCTCATAGTTGACGTTAACTCGGTGGCTGTACCTTATTTGGCTCTAGTCTGTACCTTTGTCACGCCCCAAAATTTACATACAAACCACTGGTCTGAGGCCAATTGGTCTTCTGAATCTAGGTCGCGCAGACCCCGCTGTGAGCTGGCCGGAGCTCCGCCAGGGCAGCAGCAGTTGGTAGTCTAGTTAACCCAGAAACTGTGACTTTGCGCTAGGTATGGAGCGCTGTGGGCTGCCGCCGTGGACCTCCGTCAGGGCAGTGGCATTTTGTAGTCCAGTAACCCAGAAATGGTGACTTTGCGCCGGCCGTGGAGCTCCACGGCCCTGACGGAGCTCCACGGCGCTGCTCTCCCTCCTCTTCCTGCTAAATGGCCGGTGTGTGTGTGTGTGTGTGTGTGTGTGTGTGAGTGAGTGAGTGAGTGAGTGAGAACGCGGTCAGCAAGCTTGTTATGCCCGCAATCTCTTGTGGACCATTATAACTTTGAAAAACCACAGGTTCAAGTTAATCTTATAATGGATATGTGTGTTGAGTTATTTAAACAAACGATCGGGGAAATAAACACCTCTTGTCTGCGAGTCTCCTGATTAGAGCTCAAGCCAGCTCACGGTCAGATTGTGGAGCTCCTAAAGTCCGATACAGTCTGACCAAATTTGCAATTAGCCATTAATTTTCGTAAAACGGCACATATTTGAGCTCTACATAGTTGATTTCTCGCATAAAAAAGTCTCAGAAGTGAATTTAGTAATGAAATAGCAGACAAACAATGTATACAATTTCTGTGCAGTGTGTGTGTGTGACGTGGTGTGCACGGAGGGGAGGGTGTGTGTGTGTGTGCGCTTCAACCAACCAATCAGTGCGCAGCTCATCTAAATATTCATGAGCATACCATATTTGGGAGAAAAGCACATGTTTCATCCAGGGCTTATTCACAGGGTTGCATTAGGGCCCATAGAACAGCACCTGGCCATTTTCAGCCCAACCAATGTTACATACCCTATTAGGAGACCTTAAGGAACAGTGTGAAATACCCTATATAATCATTCTATCACCCCTTTAAACCAGCTCTGTTTCATGGCAGTGTGTGTGCAGATGAATGGCTTTCCTCCGTGGCACCAGCTATCAGTTTGTTTTTTTTCTTACGCGGAGTGAAACCTATTGTGCAAAGGAATTCAAATTATAGCCATTGTATGTGGTTATTATCACGGCTATCAGTTTTACAACATTACATAACCTGTGAGGCCTCTTGATGCCAGGCTGCAGATAGCAGACACCCCAGGGTCCGGATTCAAAGCAAATCATGGGGAGCGCGCGCTCTCTCGCTCTCGCTCTCGATCTCGCTCTCTATCTCGCTCTCTCTCTCTCTCTCTCTCTCTCTCTCTCTCTCTCTCTCTCTCTCTCTCTCTCTCTCTCTCTCTTTCTCGACACAGGCTCTGTGTCAAAATGTCGTGTAAATATTTAAACAGGGGACAGTCAGGCAGCCAGAGATTCAGGGAGGGTCCAAACTCCCATTTCTAGCTCTCAATGCAATCCATGTTCTGGTCAGACACATTCCCACAGATCCGAGTGTGATCGACTCCAACACACACAACACACAGTCAGTCACTTTCTTTATCAATACAACCATTCAACAGCAGCACAGTGGGAGTGCTCTGTGGAATATGCTTTAAAACCGACATGGACTGAAAAAAGTCTACACTAGATAAAGCTTAGCTCTATACTGAAAACTTTTTTTCCTTTTCAAATAAAAACTTCTCCCAGAACTGCACCTATTCCTTGGCCTTGCAACTGGCTCAGAGACTCCCAAACTCTTGATTTTCTGGTTGCAGCAACCTTAGGGGGCAAATTACCAACTCTACTTGTAAGTAACTAACACACATCCACTTCCAGTAAGAATCGCCCCACTGTGAGTTACTGTAATGTTATTTTTTCCAGCTGAGACCAAATAAAGTGTACTATATGATGAGTTTCTACATCCATAACGATCCTAGTGCCAAACTCAGCTCTGGTTTTACAAATAAATCAGTCACTTGTCCATTCAGTCCCACCGAAGGCAGGAATGGAAACTGGGTGACGGTTTAACCTTGAATAAACACGGGGACCCCAGTGGCCCCTCCAGTTTCTCCCATAACCACCATCCTACCCTGTGAGGAGGGTTTTAAGGATGGACTGACACATGGCTACTCTCAAACTGACCAGGGAGTATGTGCAAGTGCAGGCATGTGGGGGGCGTGCATATTTGCTAACAGCAAATACACATGTGTCCTTCATGTGATTGATATACCTGTGTTTGTGTGTGCATGAGAGGGGGATGCTGTTTCACTGCCTTTGGGAGTGCAGGGAGATAAGAGAGTTCTAGTGTGAGCTTTCACATGCAGCAGGTATGGATGATAGGCACAACATTACCGCCACACCATATGTTGTTTATTTATTCAACTAATCCTGTTATCCAAAAAAAATAAAGCTTTAATTTATGTGTGCTACCTCCATGCTAAACATCTCATAGCTTTATCTTGGAAAAATGTTAGAAGACCACACTTTGGCCAGTGGCTTAGGGCAGTCTGTTCTCATGATCCATTCATTTAAAAAAGCTACAAAAGTTAAGCACTGTAATTCGTAAGCATTCCACGTTTTTTTTGCTGTATTCACTACATTGACGGCTGCTGTTTAAGAACGCGGCTGGCCACAAAGGTCGTGGATGGGTGGGCGTTAACATACAGGACTTTCAAGCCAGAGATCGGAGTTTGCTTCCCGGGGAAAACTAAAGTCTTTCACCCAGGAAATGTGTGTTCCTTAGGACTGTTTTAATCCAAACCACGATCTTTTAACTAACTTAACTAGTCGTTTTGGTGCCTAATCTTAACTTTCGGCGCAGCGAAACGCTCATATTTTGTGGACTAAATTTAACCACAATGTCCGCTGAAACGATTAGCAGCGCACGGTGCTTTGTACCTGGCTCAGAGTCACCTATTTTTGGGTAACGGAACCACCAACTACCGCTGATACAACGGAGGTCTGTAGCCGGCGTCACCAAGTTCTGTAAACAGCTAGTAACTGCCGCTCGGCGTCATGGAGCTCGTAGCAAGCCGGTGGCACTTGACCACCTGGCGTCATGTGACCAGCCGCAAAATACTGCAAAATTTGGTATCGATCCGATACTTTTTAATAATTAAGGTGGATTCATCATCAAATTGCTAAATCTGAATGAATTCTCATGACCTTCAAGTGGGATTATTAATAAGTTAAAACCCAGGACAGAATTTTCATATGGTTGTATACACATTTTTTTGTGTTACCACTGTATTTTACAGCCTTTTTACAAATTATACAGCTTGCCATTGTTTCATTTTTGGCCTGAAAATATAGCCGCACAGCACTCCTCTTCCTCTCTACCATTCTGCTCTGTCTCTTTCCTGCTTGTGTGTGCTGCTGGCTGCTTGCTTGCTTGTTTGCCTGGTGCTGCTGAGTCACGTGACGGTACAACATCAAATCACAAGAGGGGGAAGGAGGAGCAAAGTGTAATTTCGTAGGATATCATACGTTTTGGTGTGCATACATTTTTGTACGATATCATGCGGACCTGTTCATGAGAATGCGTTGCTTAGGGAGATGTCTGTCTGCCTCTTAATGGAGAAAATGACTTGCATTCTTAAATGTAAAAGGGACTCCTTTGACTCCATCTGGGAACCTTTCATTCATTTTATGGAAAATGAAGATATGTCTGAAGCATTACAAGAGGCTGAGGAAAGGGGCAATGTTTGAGTGATGAATGGCTGGCTATGAACAGGGAGAAAAAGACTTCAATTCTTTATTTCCTTTTTTTTCCTTAATGTACATTTATTTATTTACTTGTTTTCTGCAGTGTAGTTTCTGTTACAAGTACCACATTGTATATATTTTACTTTAAGTAATGTCTTGTCAATTTTTTGTGACATGTTCGTTTTGTTTTTGTCTTTGACATGTTGAAACTTACATTTTTAGGAGGAATTAGAAGGAGGTTTTTAAGGATGGATTGACACACAGTGCAGCTACTCTCAAACTGACACAGCAGTATGTGCAAGTGCAGGCATGTGGGGGGTGTGCATATTTGCTAACAGTAAATACATGTGTCCTTCATGTGATTGAAATACCTGTTTGTGTGTGCATGAGAGGGGGATGCTACTTTTATGAAAGGTAATGTTTCATGTTTCTATCAGTGGTCCCAATAGGGGTGCGTCCTCATTTAATGACACACATTCAGCAGAATAGTTGACATGTTGCTGTCTTGCAGAGTTAGATGAGGATAGTATAATGTTTGCTAAATATGGAGCTAAAGCCAGCAGTAGGTAGGTAGGTAGGTAGGTAGGTAGGTGGATGGATGGATGGATAGATAGATATTGTCCCATGAGGAAGATTTGTTTTCAGTTTGTTTCATGCACATGGCAATATACACAGACAAATACATCAACAGATAACATAAAGACAGGTATAGAGAGACCTAGAAACAACCACATTTACGACAATGACACCGGGTCTATTCACAGCAAGATGATGACTTTAGCTTAGCATACAGACTGGAAACAGGATGACGGTCTAAAGTTTAAAAAAAAAAAAAAAAAAATGTTGTATCTTGTTTTTTAAATTCAAACTGAAATGAAAAAACAGAGGCTAAGCTAATCACCTGCTCTATCTTGATTTTTACTGTACAGACACGTTCCCGCACACAATCCTCCTCTGTGCACAGAGTGGAGGCCCAAGCTCCCGCAATGATTGGGCTAATAGCATTTTGCCAGAATTCAATGAAACGGAATGTAGTTATGAAATATTTAGGTTCAGTCCCTGCCAGCACTCATTCACAGCAGCCTGATGATAAAGGAGGCAGACTGCTGGTCCCATGAAAACTAGACCACAATCTAAGAAGGAAACTAACAAGAGTCGAGCTCTGTTCAGGCTGTACGCAGGCGTAGTGGTCCTTTGCCTTGCAATTGTTGTCAATTGTCAATGTCAAGACATTTCACTCACAACCACAAATGTCAACCTCATGGGCGTGCTAGAGGAAAGGTCAGGGGATCACCATAGTTAGTAAGATTAATCCTCTGTGGACCATAAATGTCTTTACCAATTTTCATGCCAATCCATTAAATAGTTGTTGAGATATTTCAGCCTGGACCAAAGTGGTGGACCGACCCATCAACATGGCCATCTCTTGGGCAGTATGGCCAGCATGGCTAAAAAACATAATGATTCATCTTCTAGTGAAGATATATATCTACAGCTAATTTCACAAGAATGTGGCCTTTATTGTTGTGATATGTTGCACTGTGTCTGACTGACACACTGACAGATCAGATCAGAAGTGACACAAACTTCATGTACGCTGTTCATAGCACCAGCCTTTTCAAAGTAGGGGTGGTGTTATTTGACTTTACATCTAAAATGAAAACGGTACAAAAGGATCATCTTATAGCTCATCCAAGATCCCTGAACTGATCTCTAAACCTCTGAGTTCACTCACTTTGATCCATGATCCTCCCTCTCTCTCTCTCTCTCCAAAAGCCACAGAGGAGTTTGTGAATCAGGCAGCTCAAACAGGGACCCTTCAATACAAAGACCATGAACGGGCTGAAAGGTGAGATTCTGGGAATACACAAGTAGAGGGGAGAAGTGTGTGTGTGTGTGTGTGTGTGTGTGTGTGTGTGTGTGTGTGTGTAAAAGAATATTCTGTACTGTAAATATGCTTGGTGTGTGTTGTGTTTGCACAGGACAAAAGGTTGAGTGATATAAGATATGACCAGGGTGTGTGGAGAACGAGAGAATTGGCAAACCCACTTGGCTGAAATTGCTTCCAGCTTTAAAAGAAAAGAGGAAATACCATTCTGGGAGAGAGATCCTCTGCGTCGGTGTTAAACATCATTGGCATTGTTCATGTCTTTCAGAGTTTAAGCTGAAACACCTGCTCAGAGAGGCCCTTGCAAGCTGAAAAGCTAGTTTTTCTGTGTTCATTATTAAAGTTTGTCTTTAATACAAAAAGATTTGGATTGGTGAGAGTTGTCACATTATGGCCTTGGTTAACCTGCTGGGGCCATTAGCATTTAGTTCAGCTTCGGCTCAGGAAGGCTGAAATGTTCCACTGACTAAAGCACACTGGCAGTTTAAGGAGAAAATCACAAGGATCTGCTTGTGTTGAAGATGTGCTGCTGACAGAATCTTGAACATTTAACTTCGTTTTCAAGGCTTTGGCTTTAGGCAACAACATTTGTTCTGTTTTTACAACTCAAGGTGCAACAAGCTTCCATAACTCACAACTGCTGAGTCAGTTCCTAACTGCTACTGCACGAAAAGGCTTTAAAATCCAACTTCGGCTGGTTAAGTGGATCTAATAGACTGCATTAATATGCAATGCCCTGTTTTAAATTAATGTGTTTGTTGAAAATAATATGAAAATAAATAAATGCCAACAGATATGGAATAAAGACTACATCTTGAATGAATTTATTCATAACTTCCTGGCACACTTTTAGGATGCTCACACATACTGTATATGCAAGGCAGTAGCTATAAGTACACTGAGGTCATTTCCTCAGTATATGTTGGCGGTTGTGGTGGTGTTTGCAACCTGTTACTATGTGCAATATTAAATATAGGTGGAAATTGGAAGATAATATTTAGTGACTACATCAACCTTTATATAGAACTTTAGGCCTTGGGTCTAGCATGCAATTTCCTGTCATATGTTTGGCCTTATAACAGTTTCTTTTTGTGTGGTTGAAGGAAAATGGTCATAGGTGCCATACCATTAGTGATTTAATATATATTTCCCTTTACAACATTAAACATTTGGGAGGATTGTGTTATGAAGTTTGCATTTTACTAGGAAAGTGGAAGCTAGTTGGCCTTTATTTCTAACATTAGTGCTGATTTCCAATAGACAGTTTTGGTTTGTTAATTCAACGCCTGCTGAGTCATCGGCATCTACTCAGTGCTGCTTTAGTCCTGCATTGTAGAAAAGAGTGGGTCAAGAGGTGATGGTGGCAAATGACCAGACTGTCAAAACTCACAGCAATTGGTAGTCCTGTAACCTCAAACATACATACCATGTCACAAAGTAACTCTAAGTAAGCTCTAAGTAAGTAAGGAATGCTAAAATCACAGATAAGACAAGCAACAGGCAACATCGGCCCCCAAGCTGGTTAACTGCCTGTGTATCCGTTGGAATTGAAGTGATATTACTAACAATTTTTAGTACCCTCCAATACAGACATTGCATTGAATAATAACAGTCAAAACAATCACCAAATAAAAATCCCCTCTTATGCAAAGATGTCGCACAGAGGACCGTATTTGTAAAATCCTGGCTACGGCCCTGCGTATATGGAATTTAAAAAAACTGAACATATTGTGTTAATATATTCAGCTAAGCAGACGTTGATTGAAAGAATCCGTGAAAGCTCAAGTGTTCAGAGGGTGCTGGCCGATCCAAAGTACAATTTTGCATTTTTGTGGTAAAGCATATAGAAAGCAGCTGGAAGGCAAACCCCATTAAACAGCTCCATATTTGCCAAGAAGAAAAAAAGTCAGACATTTCCTGAATAGAGTCTTGTTGCTGATAAAATCAAACACACATGTTGTGCATACCATGCTAGTGATCAAGTATAGCTGACAAACATAAACCGTTTGGGATTTTTTTTCTGTTTTTGACATCTTTTGATGATAATCAGTCGGCAGTTTGTGATGCCTTATGATGATCACTCAGTAGAGGACATAGTTCACCCACCCACCTCGTCTTATGTAGGATTCTTTGGCTCTTCATCTCTTTCTTTCCCTGCATAGAGTGCACAGTGCACACAGTATCTCGTCATCAACCATTTGGGCCCAGACTGCAGCGCCAGATGGATAAAACAAGAACCTTTAAGACTGAAGTAAAAAAGAACATGTTCCAACTGCTGAGATAAGAGGCAAGATGTTTTGACACATCCATCTACTCCATACCTGCCAACATTTGGTTTCCAAAATCCGGGAGATTTGTGCGGGGGCATGGTGGCACGACAGCGGGGGGGGGGGTACTGTTAAGTGTATTGTAAGTGTTAAGTGAGTTCAGCTTGCATCACGTTTTCTGCCTCTGTTCTTTCGTGATGAAGGATGAAATCGCCTGTGTGCCCTTATGTGCCTTTTCTGCGCGATGGTGCCGTTGTGTTTTAATGTGCTGGGTAATGTCATTTTTTTTCCCGCTGTGCGCTACATAAAAATCAGTGCGACACACCTTACAAAAAGCGTGGAGGTTGTCGATATGAATAGGTAAGATGCATGTAAAATGTTGCGCCCAACACTGTTGAAATATACAGCTATATTTTGATTTCTTTGCGGGAACACCGCCTTCACCTGCCATTTTTATCGGCTCGCTTTCGGGTCTGAACTAACCGTGAAGCTTGCGCAGAGATCAACTGCGCAACTGGGTTATAGGTTGCCAGGTTGAGGTGACAAACGGGTTGAAAATTGTATATGGTGTGTGGATTGTGTGAATAGGATGCGTTTCATACAAGATCTGGCCAACATTAAACAAACATATTTGTCCAATTATTTATAAAGGAGTTTGGGCCATGCAAATTACGGGAGTTTCCGGAGGGAGGGGGTCTGGGAGATAAGGCTAAAAAATGGGAGAAACCCGGGAAAAACTGGAGCGTTGGCAGGTATGACCTACTCTTTACCACATAGCTTTTTATACAACCAGCCTCATTGATCTTAAAAGATGTATTTCAAGGGGCAAGGTCAGTTTGTGACTCTTTGCAAGGAAGGTAGTTATATTGTGTTGGCTTATTTATTGAACAACATGATGAGTTAATCACGACTGTGTGAATTGAGGTTAAAAGCAGAATTTAAATGGGACTGATAATGGTATCATCACAAAGGTCGAAGGAGCTTAAGAGGGAGACAAATAAAGAGGTAAATATATATGGACATTGTATTGTTTATTTCTTTTTGAGAGCAAATCACTGAATATGTGTTCTGTCATAACACTTGTCATAACACATAAGACTAAAATGTTTTATTCTTCTCCACTGTATAACGACCTGCGTGCATTTGCAAAATCTCACATTGTCAAACAGTATTCTCCATAGCTCAAAAATAGCAGCATGTTGCATTTCAGTAATGGTACTCTAACGTGTATGGACTACATGCGTAAAAATCTCACTTAAAATATGACAGAAAAACGTTATGCTAAGAGTACTTTCCATTGGTTATCTTTCCTATATAAAGTTTTTCTGCTGGATCGAGTCCAAAATGAATTGGACCGACAACAATCCAAATATTCCCCTGATGTTTTCTAACGGAATATAACTGCTTTACTGTAATGCAATGTTTTAGCTAATTGATCGTGCATTACTCACTTATTCTGTCACACAGAGTTCCCCATGAAACCTCAGGGGAAAAATCTAAACTTGATTTTTTTTGTTTTTGTTATCCAGGAGTAGGTTGTATCTTCAAAGGTATTTCCATGATCTCACAGTTGTCCTGTCTGTAAGGTTGGCATTGGGAACTATATGTGGCCAAATGATGGAGAAACACTAATCTCGAGCTAAACCCAGAGTATTTGGGTGAACACTATTCAAATTAGACTAAAATTTCACTAACAAAAACTACAATAAAATTCTAAAAGTAGTATCGCAAAAGCAGGTGCCAAAAATGCCATACAGCTGGTAAACCTCATCATATCACCTTGGTGCACCTGGCTAGTTCCAGTTGTATCCATGTCCTCCTGTTCACCCTGAGAGGCCTCTGAGAAGATGGCATCCTTTAGTGTCTCATTGAGCCAGTCACTCATATGACAAATAAGCTCTTTGAAGGCAGTGATACCCTTGAGGGGCACAATTAACCTAGTGAGTCTGCAGTTATAAGCATGGGTACATACTGTATTTGGAAGCACCAACTCTTTGGTTGGCCTTATGAGACTGTTGCTTGGTCAAATCACCATTGATCACTGGAGACTGTCATGATGATTGACGATGTGCTGAGATTTCCATTGTGTATACGATGAGCAGTCTTTTATAATGTACTTAAAAGCAATACTTGAGTTTAAGTACAGGTATCTTACCAGAAAATGACTTGCGGAGAAGTTTAAGGTCCAGTGTGTAACGTGTTTAGTTGTTCATTATCAAAGTCTGTGTTGCCCGTTCACAAACTTGTCCTTTTTCATGAATATTTAACACCACCATCAATTCCAGGTATTCATTTTGGCTTAAAATATTACATTTGCATTCGCATGAACTGGGGTAGATGCTCCATATTCATGCGCCATCTTGAAATGCGTTAGCCAGTAAGGGACATACAGGACATACTGCTCCGCCTTGTGCGTTTTCGCTGTCACATGATAAACTCACAGGTGCTGCTAATGCTGCTAACGGGTATCGTAGCTTCCCAGCCCCGGCAAGTTTGAAGAAGGAAACATGGAGGACCACACGTATTCAAAATCCAAATTTCAGGAACAGGAGTCTTCTTCTTCGCCCAGAAAAAGAGAAGTGAAGGCTACCATAGCTGTAGTACGTACTTTGAACAGCGTGGTGCGAGAAAGATGATTGCGATATATGATCTCAACGCTAGATGGGAGAAATTCCTACGCATTGGACCTTTAAAGTCACCTTTTAGAACATTACTTGAGAAAAAGTCTTAAAGTGTGTGATATTTACTGTACTTAAGTATCAAAAGTAACTTTCTGATTTTGAATGTACTTAATTATGAGAAGTAAAAGTAAAAAAAACACTTTGGTTATAAACTTTGTTGTGGCCTCCTTATAGTAAAGCATACTATTCTGGGTTTCCACACCTTAAACATCAATTGACATCAACAAAGAGAAAAAATGGAAACTATCTAGGAGCAATGAATCACCAGACATGCTTTTTTGCAGTCTAACTAATTTCTTCTGATTTTATTTTGTAGTTACGAGTACCGCACATGCTTAGGGGAAAATAAGTAAGTAAAGTAAAGATTAAAATTACACATTTTATTTAGCAAAATTGCTGGAGTAAAAGTACAGATACGTAAAAATTCTACTTAAGTACAGTAACACTGAAGATGAGTTAGATGTTATGCGGTGGCTGGACATTTGAAGTGCTGCTTTCAACCGAGTTAATGTGAAAAGGAGGCAGGCAGAAGAAGAGAAAAGGTTAGGATCCCAGGAGAGCGAGATGAGATGGTGACGACAGGTCAATGGGGACCTCATCAGGGGTATGTCAGATATAAGTCAAAGGCAGGGCACGGCTGTTGACAGGACTGAGTGCCATACGCTGCTGTCCAACCCTCCCACTTAGATTTACAGCTTATTTGCCCTTGACAAACCAGTGCCTTGAAATACAGAGGATTGTTAGGAGCAGAGTTTGTACTGGAATGTCAATGCACCTAGAGCGAACGAGACCCTTTAGCAAAAGATATTCTGAGACTTCAACTTTCAGCTGAGACACAGTTAACTACACATATTGAGCTAAATTGTAAACCGTCTCAGATGACCTCCCTCTGAGACACAGACTAGCATTTCCTGCACCGGTGAGTGCCATGAAGTTGAATGAAATTCTGTTCAATTACTTTCTCCTCTAAGTGCACCATGACCTTGGGTGAAAATATACAGTACTGCAGGGCCCGCATGAGTGGATGGAGATGGGGCTCATTCTGATGATCTCCAGCAGAGTGTCAGGGGTTGATAACACCCATACCCCCCCAAGTGTGTCCAATTTTTCAAGGTTTCACACTTTGGACATAAAAACACTACCCTAAGGCAATCATACCAACTGGAGTCTTATGCCACAGTACACTCCAACTCCATAAAATCATGTCCTCTACAACTGACATTGCTACCCAAGCAGCAGCAGTGTATTTTTTTATTGATCATTATTAGGTGTTTTTCCTTTCCTCCAGCTTCTTTCATGGCTCATGCCTGCAGCAAGCAACACTAACAATAGGGGGTTAATGTCTTTTTTTTTTTAAATGGTGTCTTCATAACTCCTTTCTGCGTATTAAGATTAGGTTTATTATTATTGCTCTCATAGGTGCAATCGTTGTTATCGTAAAGGTTTCACCAATTCAATGATGCACAGGGATGGCCACAATGCAGGGGTTCAGCAAGATCTCAGCATACCACAACCAGTTTGCCTTAAGGAGAGATAAAAAATAATGGAAGATGTTGTTTTATGATCCTTTTCATATTTGTCAGAAAACAAACTTGGGAAGACTTTCAGCTATTACTAATACAATATCTTCCACTGCAAGCCTCGCAACAACTGTTGCTGGCCACTGGCAAGAAGTTTGCTGGTTCATTGGATTTAATGTCTAACTCGTGATTTCTTTACTTTATCAAATATACAGTATTTTAACGCCTCAGCACCGGTGACAGTCTGTCTGTCTGTCCCATTCTCATGAACACAATGTCTCAGGAACGCTTTAAAGCACAACTATCTCTGTATTTCGCAGTATGGCTATGTTTAGAAAATTGTGTCATTTAGCAACTTCCCAGCGCAGATAATTGAGTGAAGATAATTACCTCTTCTGGAGAGTCAATTTTTTTTAATCCTCCATGTCCTCCTTGGCTACAAGCAACCGCGTGGAGGAGGGGTGGGGGTGGTGCACGATCACGGAAAGCTTGTGTCATGTGGATGCACCAACAGTTTTGTTGTCATTACTTAGAATTCCTCATGGGGTAGACACAAACTACGCACTATTGCTTTAAAGGAATATCTTCAGATTCGGCACAAATGTCCACTTGGACTCGAGGATGAACTAATGTGATTTGGGAGGTCAAAGTCATAGTGAAAGAAATCCCAATTTCCCAGAGACCAGATTGTTAGTAGTAACTAGTAGTAGTAGTTGTAATAGTTTTTTTGTCTAATTAACAGTAACCAAAAACCACAGATATGTAGTATAATGTCATAAAGGCCTTAGAAGACCGGCAATACTAACATTTTAGAAGTCTTTGTTTGGCATTTTGTTTTAAAAAATGTAACAGTGATATTAAAGAAAAGTCCACCTTTGGGTTTCCTTTAAGGCTTAGTTCAACTTTGTGGCGCAATGCCGTCTTGTTGTAGTGAATTGCTGTTGCATTGTGGCATTTGCTGTCGTGGTTTGCTCTTCAGGGCCACCGTAATAACATCTCGTAGGTAGGTAATATCCGGAACAATACAAATGTTTAAGTGTTTTGGCCACACTCTTAAGATTTTGGTTTTCCATACATTATCTAAATAGCCAGTAAGATCACTTCTATTAGGGATGGTTGTATAGAGGATATTTCTGTTGATTACAGGCATAAAACAGGGAAGAATCCAAGACTTTCATACAATTTTTATGTTTAAACCTGGTACTTTGCCAGAGGGCATTAACTGAAAGGCCTCCCAAATTTCCTCCTTGGTAAAATGAACATTTGGATGGTAATGGCATATTCTGACACCGCAGGCTGGGAGCTCCTCTCCCAGTATGTTATGTCTTGTTTTGAGCTGTTAATTCACTTAGAGGTGAAGAAGGATTTATATAAATCATGAAATGTGCTATTAATGACCACGGGAGCATTATCTAAGTAATGGGTCCCAGACCTTTTATTCTGTTCTGTTTCCATATGATTTGTTGCTGGGCCTGCTTCCAAATTGGTAGTATTTTTGTTTATTTACAGCTGATTTCTTGGCATGTTGTGTGCAGTCAAGACTGGTGAGTTTGGATTGTCTTTCCAGTACAAAGGTGCTTTTTCTCTTAAATTTCTGCTAGGATATTAAGTATTCAATCTTTGGTAATTGATTGTTTGCTAAACCCCTACCCCCAAAAGCTATTTTATCAGAATACAGCATAGAAACTATATCTGAAAAACAACACAATGTTATTCTGCTAAATAATCACATTATTATTAATTTAACTTGTTTTCATTTTTAAACAAATTGGACAACATGTTGTCATGTTATAATTTCAGATGGATTTTGATTGGCTTTCAGTGTTTCTATCGTTCGTCAAATCGCTCTAAAAAGTGATCCCAATGATATCGTTAACCACTGTCGTGGTTCGCAAAAGGGTTCATTTCTCGAGGCTTAATTTGCTCACAATACCACCTGTTAGTCAGAGTGTAAAACAGGCAGATATATTACAGATGATCAATACACTGTATCAGAGACGGTTTTTGACTGAATATTGCGCCAGTAAAGTCTTAGAAATAACGATGAAGAAAAAATCTCACACATAATCCATTTATATCAATATAGTCTGTATTTTCTGGTAGTATAATATAATTAACGTAACTGTATAATAAACAGATTTCCTTGACAGGAATGGCTATCAAACGTGTAAATCAATCATTTTGGTCATATTATAATAGCAGGAGGGGCAATTTCAGTAGGCTATTCTAAAATGGTTTAGGGCAATGGTTTAACCGGGCATAGAGCTGTGAATGTGCTTGTGTAGATCATAGATGTACTGTATAATAAAACCGTGTAGATTCGAACCACTTCATAAACAAGTCACGTGGTATGGACTGGCAGCGAGGCTTCGGATGTCATCAATGACGTCATTTGTCTTAAACGATACAAGCCTCGATACACGCTTCACGGAAAACTCCCGGGATATCTCGACACACGCTTCGAAGCCTCGGCACAGAACGTAACATCGCTAGCGGACAGCCCAATGTGCACTAAATTAGTGTCTGAACACACATTGTTAAAAATATGTGATATAGTTTCACAATAACGCAGGTGAAAAATGTCTCTAAATGACCTTCTAATAACAAAGTGTTTCTACTGTATAGTTCACATACTGCACTCGCATTGTGGATGTGATGAGTAGTTCTTTCTCAAAAGTAAACTCTTCTACTTTAGTATAAGCAATATTTTCTTTTTAAAGAAATAGCGATTGATATTCAGCAAGTCCTGAGGCAAATTGTTTTATCCACCCAAGAGTTGAGAGAGCACTATTCCTTCATGGCCGGATGTTTGGCCTTGGTTTAAGCTTGCATGTTGTCGAGTGAGAAGAAAAAGTTGTACTGTAACATCACCATACTAGTTTTCTCAGAGAACCTGGCGAGTGCAGCTGATGTTTGTACACAATATGAGGGAGGATTTATTTTGAAAATGACTCGTAATCCAATCCAAGCTCCCCAGTTCCTCCCTGATGGGACTCCCTCGCCAGGCTCTGTTTTCTTTTTTTTAAACTGAAGCCGAAGCACATTTTCAGCACATTTCATCTCCAAATGCACAACCTCCTCTGCATGAGCATCCAGTACATGTTACACTGGTGTTGCTAAGGGTGCCCTTGGTTAAAGGAGAACATGCTTTTTCAGCATGTTTTTCTCCTGTGGTGAGCAAACCACAGGCTTTTAAAATAACAAGCTTTACCAACTGAGCTGCACAGGACCAATGTGTACCTAGCTGGCTACTCTGATTACAATGCATCACTGATGTGAGACTTTCATGTATACCAAATCACAAATGAACGGAAATAAAATAAAAATAAAGCGTTTATTTAATAAGGTTATGAATGAAAGGGAAGTGGCAGAAGGTACGCCTGTACAGAAGGCAGAAGGCTTCATATAATAGCTCAGATATATCAAATATTAGTCATGCATTCACACTTTACATATTCACCTAGGAGCTTGTTTGAACAAGCGGTGAAACATTTAGTCCTGTCGTCTAATCGAGACAATTCAATCACACAGTGCAAAGGCATGCGTTGGAAAAAAAAAAAAAGACTGACTTTATGTTATGCAGTCATATTCAACATGTATTATACCGTAAGATAGTGTTGGGAATTGGGGAGGTACAGATTCAATTACTGGCAATTTATCAAAGATGTTTTATCAAGATTAATAAAGTTATGAATATGTGTATTAATAACTTTACCAAATTGACAAACAGTCAAAACGGGGCACCACCCTGGAATCAGGGACCAATAACTGAACTGTGAAAACAGTCTCATAGGTAGGGCTGAACGATTAATCGCATTTGCAATAATATCGCGATATGTTAAAACGCGATTTCCTAATCGCAAAGGCTGCGATTTGGTCACATGACTCGTGAGAGGAAATCAGTCTGCACTCCGCAGAGAAAGCATCAACGCAACTTCATGCGTTTTTTTAGTGTTTTGGTTTTTTCTACTTGTTTAACTGTCTAGTAAAGTTCAAAGACAGTGTTTAAAAAGTGCAATCCAAAAATATGGTTACATATGTTTATTACAGTAAATAATAATTAAATCTAAATAATACTAAGTGTGGTAAAGCCACATATTTGTTTTTATATTTCTGCAATCTGCACTTTAGTTTGTGTGATTTGTTTCTGACTTTCATACAAATGTTTACACCAGGCTTGGTCAGTGCTCAATATACTACTGTGACTGAAGTAGTTAAATAAAAATTCATGCATCACCTAATTTCATCATCACATCCAGGGCTGGCCTCCAGGAAAGAACAGTTTGTTTAATCTATCTAATCTTGTGTTGTTCATACTATACAATGATTTATTGCTTGTCTTTGTTGAATAATACAGAAGACAAAGAGCTTAAAAAATAATTGCATATTAAATCGCAATCGCAATATTGATGAAAAAAAATCAACACACTGTGTGTGTGTGTGTGTGTGCGTGTGTGAGAAAAAGAGGGGGAGGTGACAAGATCACGTGGGTAGCTAAGCCACGCGAGATCAAGATGGCGGATGAAACACCGCGAGATGTGAGGCTCTTTGTAGTTTTTAGCGCAAGGTGCAAAATGGCTACTCGAGGAACATACACCAACAGGCTATTTAACCCCAAGATGTCGGGTAGTAAAACTTGGTTGCAATACCACGTAACTATGGGGTGGCCGTTAGCTGATCTGTGTATGTGTGTTTGTTAGGTTAGTGTGTAAAGAGAAAAGCAAAGCACCCTTTAGAGAGAGAAAAGAAACTTGGAATCTTGATTTTCTCGGAAATGATAATAACCAACCCTCTCGTTTACTCAGGACTCCAACCTAACTTGACGTTATGTCAGGGGTCTGAGAAGTTGCCTAAAGTCCCTGACACACTAATCTGATGGCAGGTCAGCCAGGCAGTCTGACTGATCAGTCGGTTCGCCGAGGTCCAAAAAGTGCCTCAGAACACACCGAAGTGACGCTGACTTGAGCGTGTAATACATCTCCATAACAGCAGGTGGCGCTAATCTGTATTGTTGCCCAAAAAATGAAAACCAGCAGCTGATTGGATGAATGTGTCACGTGGGTCTGGTTTCTCCGGAAATTCAAAGCCAGACTGTCATGGCGGCTTGTTCAGAATACAATCTCATATTTTACTAAAATAGTTCACCGAAACTGAATCTGTCTTCACTTCAGATCGACAAAGGTCAGTTTAAAAGATTTTCGTCAGATTTTGAGAGGCTTAGTCACGCTCATCCCGGTTGTCATTTCCGGGTTAGCACTCTGACAAGTCCGACTGCCCGCCCTCCGCAACATGTCAGGTCGGCCAAATGAAGGCCGACAGCTCCTCGGACGGGTGACGGCACGGAACACACCGAACAGACTTGAGTCACTGACCTCGCCAGACTGTCCGACGGCCTATTATCGGGTTGGTGTGTCACTGCCTTAACAAGGGGACTCACAAAACAGGTACAAAACGGCAATAGTGGTTATTTCAGCAATGGTTGACAACGCAAAGAAACGTATTGTAGGTGCCTACAGCTCTACACCGCGCAGTACTGTCTCGCACAAGTAACGCAAATAAATACAAATGATCCCAATATGATCCTGTGATTAACCTTGCGCAAGTAAGGTAAGTGTATGCATTGTAAGTAAGCAAATTACAGTAAATGTGTGAATGTTAATGCGTGCTAACATGCTCACAGTGACAATGCTAACATGATTTTATACTAGCACATGATTTTTTTAGCAGGGATGTTTACCTTTTTCACCATCTCAGTTTAGCGTGTTAGCATGCTAACAATTGCTAATTAGCACCAAAAAAAGTACAGCTGAGCCTGATGGAAACGTTTTGCAGGTGTTTTGGGTATAAAACAAAATATCGGACAAATTACATTTTGACCTGATAGTATGGTGCATATAAACATGATGTGTATGAATAGATTTACAGTACAAGTTAAAGTAAAGTTTCTCTTTCAATAAAGCATCAAATTTTCTTTGGTTTAACTTTGTGTTTAAAGGAACTCTTTACAGTTCTGTGCCTATCTGTTTACTCTACTGGACACAGATTGCAGCCGAAGGTGTTCATTGACATTTTTTTCCTCTCTTTGCCCTGCAGCAAATTTATCTGCGAAAAGTAGGGTGCACAGCTAAAGCTGTCTTCGCCTGCAACGGCTCCATCTGGACACCAAATGACTAGTGGGTGGAGAGAGGGGGAGAGAAAGAAAAAGGGAGAGTAAAAGAAGTGTGCAAATTGACCAGAGTCCCCAATGTCAGCTCTGTAACAGGGACAGATTGCGGTGGGAGGGACATGTCCCATTTCTGAGTGTGAGTAACACTGAAAGCAGATGACAGCATGATCTCAATCAAAGAGGCTGTCAGGGATGGAGGGATGGACAGAGTGAGACACAGAACGAAGAGTTTGATGTAACACGGCACAAAACAAAGAGTTTATTTTAAGTGGGGCAAACCAAATCTGAAAGTATTTGTTGGGGTTTAGTTTATTTGA